>NW_028128563.1:95000-234654 GCF_965231255.1 Vanellus vanellus | reverse complement strand
GGGAAGGGAAGGGAAGGGAAGGGAAGGAAGGGAAGGGAAGGGAAGGGAAGGGAAGGGAAGGGAAGGGAAGGGAAGGGAAGGAAGGAAGGGAAGGGAAGGGAAGGGAAGGGAAGGGAAGGGAAGGGAAGGGAAGGGAAGGGAAGGGAAGGGAAGGGAAGGAAGGGAAGGGAAGGGAAGGGAAGGGAAGGGAAGGGAAGGGAAGGGAAGGGAAGGGAAGGGAAGGGAAGGGAAGGGAAGGGAAAGGGAAGGGAAGGGAAGGGAAGGGAAGGGAAGGGAAGGGAAGGGAAGGGAAGGGAAGGGAAGGGAAGGGAAGGAGAGTGGGGGGATAAGAAACTCACTGAGGACTATCATGAGGCAGTAGATGATCATGGTGCCACGATCCAGGGTGCACTCAGGGCCCTGTGCCGGCCTGTCCAGGAGAGGAGCGTGCTGCCTGGTAGCTCTGTCCTGCCTTCTGACTCATTGTTGGGTGATCAGAGGGGCAGGGAGAGGAAATGCTGCATGACTAAGTAGAAGCCACAAACCACAGCTAGGAACTTGGGGGTAAGCTACACCCTGCATGTTGCGTGTCTTGGGGTTGCCGTTGTGTTTACAGAGATCTTTTCCTCCCCACATGCTCTAGATCACCTTTGGGCTGTCTCTTTGCTCCCTAAACCACGGTCCACCTCTTCCCTCCCTTGAGCTGGGGGACAGAAGATGGCCGTTACCTACTCTCTCTTTCCTTAGTCGTCTTCCTCACAACGAGTGACAAAGTAGCACGGTCCTTTATTCTTGTTCCCGTTCCCCAGACCACAGGATCCAACTTTCCCCTTCTGTTTCTCCTTAGTTCCCATCATGCCTGTGGCCCACCCAAGCGCGCTGAGACTAACGACGTCTATAGCCGAGTGACCTGCAGCAAAGTGGCTCGGGAGGGACATCATCTGCCAACAGGTAGCACAAAGACGGTTTCCCCGATTTCCTCTTGCGTTCCATCAGAACTGGGATGGCATCAGCAGCTGTACAGGAGCCGCTTGTGGGTGATTTGGAAGCTGCAGAGGATTAAGGACCCCACCTTAAGATAGATCAACATCCAGTTAAAACACCGGTTTGGATGTTCAAAACAAAGGAGAATAGAAACAATGCTTTCCATCTTTCTTCTTTCCTCCTCCACTGAGACAGAGAAGAGGCCACAAGTGAGGCACTTTTTGAGCAAATACGCGAGCCAGGTAATTTTGAGATCAAATACCACGTTAACTAATCAGGGCCCCATGGGATAAGCACTTGTGTCATCTTTGTTGTGGAGTTTCTTGGAAAACCACCTGGCTTGCAACAAACGTGCTGTCAATAGGAGAGAAAAGACTCGTAGGGGGCCCTCCAGATGTCCTAGCCCTTGGCGGTCATTGTCGTTCCGCCCAGTGACCAATCCGGCCCAAACCGCGACGTGGTGTTATCTCCCATCTCGCATTCAGAGGATCGGTAGCAGAGATGAGGAGGTGTCGCTGATCTGAGCTGCCACTGTCCCATGCGCACGGGCGCTCAATATTTGCCCCCGTAGGGCAGGAACAGGATTGTGATCAGCCACGGAGACTGCACGGCCATGGTGACCTGGGAAGGGAATTGTAAGGGCAACCCCATTGTACGGGCAACCCCGTTGTACGGGTGACCACAGGTCCACCCCCCCCCCCACCCCCGCCGCGGGATTGTGGTATTTGGGTGCCTCTGCTACACCCAACACACCCAACCCCCAGGAGAGACCTAGATGTCCCAGCTCCTCTGTTCCACTCCACCCCCCCCACCCCTCAGGGGACACAGGCATGCTTTCTCCTCCTCTTCAACCCCACACGCAGCCCTGCCCCCCAAGGGAGCCGGGGCAACTGGGTGCCCCAACCTACCTCACTGTCCCCTGTCTCCCCCAATCCTACCCACGCAGGACCCAGCTGTCCCTGCTCCACCACACACCCAAGTACACCCAACCATAAGCTCTCCCCGAATTAATTCTCCTGCAATTAATTAGGAGAGAGCGGCCCTCCCTTTAACCCCATGGCATGTCAGGGCACCGTTAGGGGGTTGCTCAATGAATACGGGACCTTTCTGCAAGCCCTACTTTCTTCCACCTCTTCCCAGTGCCCTCCAAACGCTCCCAGTTCCCCCACATGCCCTTGCATTGCATCTCAGCTACTCTTCCCACCTCACAAGGACCCTATTTTCCTCAGATCCCATGTCCCCTGTGCTCCCAGGACTTGTGTCTTCTCTCCTGGGCTCCTTGCAAGGACCTGCGCCCGTCTCCTCCATAAGTTGTCCCTCTCCCTTCTGGCAATTACTCAAACCATGGCGTGTGACTTCAGCACAACTCTACAGGAAACCCTTAATGGAGGAGCAATCAACAAAACCGCAGCACGGAGAGGAACCAGGCAAGAGTTGAAGGACTTGGGGATTTAAGGAGGGATGGATTGGGGCAACTTGGGCCCTGCTACTCTAGAACGAACCATTAGACCCTTAGTAGATGTCCCCATCCCTACCTGGGCAATTGTCCCTGGAGAAACCAGTCTCTTCCCTGCTTTGCTAGCTTGGAAACATGCCCAACACTTTCGACTCATCCCGGGGCTCCAGGTGCTCTTGATCTGTCCCTCAGTCTGAGCAATCTACCGTCTACCTCCTTGTCTGCTCCACAACCATCAAGGTGCCATGTCTGTGCAAAAAGAAACGTCTTTAGTCATTTCTCTGCTATGGAGAGGTTATGAGATTTCTTCTTGTTTTGTTTTGTGTGGGGTTTTTTTGTTGTTGTTGTTTTTTTTTTTTTTTTAAACAGAATTTTCTGGTTATTTGTGCATCGGGCATTGAGAGTTGCCCCACTTACTCGAGGCTGCAAATGCGCGAGCCCTTCCTGTATGAAAACCAGCAGGAAAGGCCGTGGTCTGAAACAGAAATATAAACCGATGAGCCCATCAGATTGAACAAAAAGAGTCGCAGGAAGAAGGAAATACGGTTTGGAGGGGGCTGCAGGTTTTCACACTGCCTGTGCCCAGGAGCCGGAGAAGAAGTGCAGAGGCCTGGGACACCCGCGCGGCAAGCTAGGAAATCTAGTTCTCCGTCATGGTGGCCATGCTGGGGCCAACGGCACCAGCGAACACGCACAGGGTGCTGGCCACACTGGGAGACGCCATCTCAGGGGCGAAGGAAGGCAGCGCCTCCGTGGCAGCCTCGTCTCTCTTCCCTGTCAGGCGCTGGTGGGACTGTCCCCTCTGCTGTGGCCAAATGGCCTCTGAGGCCCAGAGAGGCCTGAGGGAAGGGCTGGACCTGGCTTAGTTTATTAAAACTAAGCTAGTAAAGTAAAACTAAGCTAGTAAACTAAAACTAAGCAAATAAAGTAAAACTGAGGTTTTGGACCCTAAAAATGAGGCTTCGTACCCTAAAAGGAGGGTTAAGACCCTGCAAATGAAGCTTTGGAACCTACAAACAAGAGGTAAAACAGTAGAAACGAGGCTTTGGATTCTGCAAATGAAGATTTGGATCTGAAACTGAGTCTTCGAGCCTTCAAAATAGCCATGAAAGAAATGTTTGGGCCCTAAACATAAGGCTTTGAATCCTAGAATTAATGCTTTGGACTCTAAAAATAAGACTTTGGAAACAAAAAAAAAATGATGCTTTGGGCCCTAGAACGAGGCTTCAGACTCTATCGATGTAGATTTGACCTTGTAAAAAAAGTAGGTTTGGGCCTTAAAAATGAGGGACATGTTGCCAAAGGGCCCAGGGAGGCCACCCCTCTGTCGTCCATCTGGTTTGAGCCCGGTCTCAGTGCCTGGGCAGTCTTTGGAGGGTCCCAAGCCCGGTAGTCCCTGTCCTCTGTACACGCAGAGAGGAAGAAAAGCCGGAGATGTGATGGGGAAGAGAAGAGTCCATCCTGAGAGAAAGGAAGTCCACAGGACTTCTGTCCAAATGGCCAGAAGCCCACAGGCAGGTCCTGAACCAAAGAGACCCCCAAGCTCCATGGGCAGCAAATCCCAACACCAACATCCTGGAGGAGGCCGACAGGATTTCCCTGTGTCTAAACTGAGCCCGTTTCAGGTATCCTCAGCACTAGGACAACGTTTCACGTCCTGGAAAAGAGGTGCTGGTGATTGCCGGTCATGCTGTTGCTGCGCTCCTCATTTGCCACCCAGGAATTAAACCAAGTTTCCATCTTGGTGGGAAATGTTCTTTGGGGGTGAGTGTGAAAGGACGCACCCACCCGGTCCCACAGGCAGGAGATGGGACATGCGCAACTCCAATCACATGTCGGAAAAAACATTTTTTACCCAACGGGTGGGCGGATCTGGTGGGATTTCTAACCTCAGGGGAATAACAAATGAGACTTTGGACCTTCAAAAGGAGGGTTTGGGCCTTAAAAATGGGGCTTTGGATATGAAACTGAGGTTTTTAACCCTGAAATGAGGCTTTAGTGCCCTAAAATGAGGCAACGGGATCTCTAACCTTGGGGGTGTCACGCTTCCACTGGGAACTACCTGGACCAGGCTGATGAGGCCTGCTCTGAGCACGGGTTGGGACTGGAGACCTCTTGATGACCCCTCTGATCTGATTTCTTACATGACTTTGTGATTTCCTTCCGTAGAACGTCCTGGCTTGACAAGCTCAGCTCGACAGGGTGACACTACAGATACCACAGTAAGACACAACTCACCCCAACACCAAACTCCTGGTTCTGAGTAGGTCTCTCCATTTTGGCACTTCAACAACACATGCAAATTCCCAGAGCGGCACCCTCGGATCTCTTGCAAACCAGTGTAGATTCACCCTGAAAAGTGACCTTCAGCTTTGCAGACACTCCTCACTCACTTGTGCGGTTGTCCTCAGGAATAACCTTCACTCAAGCTCAGGGATGGCCTACACATAACCACTCAGTGCTGCTCAAGGCCAGCCACTCTTCAGAAGAGCTCTTAAGCATTTGGGATCTCCATGGTGCATTTTTATAAATGGCCGTGGTGAGCTTTCCTGGCAACAACCGGACCTGTTTGACCATCTCTTAGGAAACGGTTGTCTTTTTAGGATCATCTGTGCACAAAGAGCAGTCACAGAAAAGCACCAAATAGATCCAAACAAAAAGCGGAGGGAAGTGCCAGTGAGGACCAGGTGAGCTCCCCCCATGCCTGTGGCTTCGCAAATCCCAGCAGTGTGGACTAAGGTGAGTCAACTCTCAAGGCCCATACAAAAACATTTAATAGATTCCCACAGTGATTAATATATGTCTTAACTAGGTCCATGATAGTTGGTTAGGTGTATAACAAATTATGGCAAACAGTAAAACAAAGTATGGCAAATGGTAAAGTTCGCCTCACGTTACTTCGCAACAGATATACAACGAATTACATCATGATTATGGCGAGTGGTAGGCATGCCTTGCCTTACATACTTAACTTTAAAAGAAAAAGAAAAGAAAAACAGAGGGATAGAGAGAGATAAAGAGATCATTGGTCCTGGTTCCAGTGTTGGTCAAGCCAATGGAGGTCTCTGGTTTGTAGAAGTGCTCCTCTGTGGATCCCCAGGGAAAAAAGTCTCTCTAGGGGCACTTATTTTTCCCTTTTACGTTTGTGGTACCAGTACGACCCACCCCGCTGTTACAGTGCTCAGGTTTCTCTCCCCCCGAGGTGACGTGTAGCATGATTTCGGTGGAGAGACGAGTCCTATATGTTTAGCATTATCTTGATAATCTTCATTAGCATACGCAGAGGTGTAAACTTTAATATGCATTTTGTGGATAATGAGGCAAAGGTCATTCATGGGACACGATGGCCCTGAAAACGGAAGACTAACAAGCTTCACAAGTTGAACAGAAAGCCCTGTCTTCACAAGACTTCCCCTCGCCACAGACGCATCCTGTGCTGTCTAGATGAGTTTTGTCTCCTGAATCACACAAGAGATAAGCAAGCGTCAGCCTTATCAGCTTTCTGAGCACGAGTCCTACATTGTCCAGACTCCATATTATCCACCCGTTGACTACAACCATATCTCAAGGTACTTGCAAGTGTTTGAGACACTCCTCAGTGAGGCTCAGAGGGCCTCCCCCCTGTCTTTCGTCTCTCACCATTTGTTTCAGAACATTTACAAATCATCTCTTACATTACCTACAAGCTCTCGCTCTTTGTCCGCCCCCAGGGACAGCTCGATATATTTCAGCTGCTGTCTCACATAAAGAGAAACTCCACCACATTGCCTCGCTGGCCTATCTTTCCCAAAGAGAACATAGCCATCCATGATGATGTTCCAGTCAGGTGAGCTATCCCACCACGTCTCAGTAATGCCAATGAGATCGTGGCCCTGCATTCACACACAGATCTCTAATTCTCCTTGTTTGTTCCCCATGCTGCGTGCATTAGTGTATAAGCATTTCAGAGAGGCAGTTGAGCGTGTAGCTTTTGCCCTTGAGGGTTGGTGGGCCTTCTGATTCTCAAAATTACGAGCACTCTGCCCCACAAGTGCTGGGCTACTACACCCGAGTGCCTCTCTAGCGAGCCCAGTTACATCCTCGTCCCCCACCGACCCCCTTCATCCTCCACCTCCCAACCTGTCCCACCAGCTCCACCATCCCATGGACGCAGGACAGAGACAGATGCTGGTAAAGAGGAGGTGGCTGAATGTTGGATATGGAGTCCATCGGAGATGATGACTGGGAGGAAGAGAGGGTGAGAAGCAAGCAAAGGTGACCCAAACTGGGCAGTTGATTGCAAGGTCACTTCTTTTACATCACACTGACTGGCCAGCAGCTGGGAGGAGCCATGTTGAGGGAAAGAAGCCCATCACAAAACCACTCATCTCAACAGTGAAAAATACAGGGACTGAGTAAAATCAGGGGCAGAAGGGAGGGGATCTTCACTTCCCGTGCAATCGTCAACTCCAGGTGAGCTCTGCCTTTTCTAAAAACATACCTGTGCAACACAGGCAATAAATATCAAAACCTTTTCTGTAGCCTGTCCTTGCTGTCACTTCCTAAGGGCTGCTTTGAGGACACCTCCAGCCCACTGTCCTGTCACTGGCCCCACTGCACTGCCCCAAAGGTGGTCCCACGGCCCCACGGCACAGGAACTGTAAGGGGGAGAGTTCATTCAGGGGTGGAGAGATGTACCCCTGGCACAGTCCCCTGACAGCCCTCAGTGCTCTGTCCTTGTCAGCCTTCCTGCTTGGGCAGCCTCCCCCAGTGCCCTAGTTCACAGAAGTTGCCTCAAGCTGATGTTCAGAAAAAAACTGGTTCTCCTTCTCACATCTTATTTCTAACACCCATATGGTGCCCCATGCTTCTCCAGGGACATCCCTGCACCCCAGAGAGTCTTTGTCCCTCTGACTCTGCCCGTGTTTGCTTGGCCAGCTGTTCCTCCCCCTTGCTCCCTGCAAAGCCCTGGTCTGGCAGTGCTGCTTTGCAGAGCAATGGCCTTGTAGAGTCCTTGGGCTGTGACCCCACATTGGCTAGGAATCAGACCCTTCCCATGGGTCTGTGAACACTCAAAGGGCATTCCAGCTGTCTCAGGGAGTGTTCAGGGTTGTCACTGGATCCAGCCCATGGCTTCTCATTGAAGGTGACATGAATTATGTTCCAGTCTCCCTTTCCCACTCCTGCTATGTTCCCATTGCCTCTCCTGACATTTCAGAGCCCTCATTAGCCCTCTTTAGCCTATCCATCCTTCTCTTTGACATTATTGTGAAACTCCATCCAGTGTGAACCCAACATAAGGCACATGGTGTCCCTGGAGTCATCTTGTGCTCTCCTGGTGGCTCCTGATACCTCCTTGAAGGACATGAGTCTGTCAGCAGCCCTTCCACATGTGAAATAGTCCCCAGCAGATGCCTTTTGACCATTCAGGATCTCCAATGGCGCTGGGCACTCACAGGTCAAGGCTCAGTCCAGCCCTCATTCCCTTACACAACACTCCATGCCCTCATCATGCCCTCATAGGTATTCTGCACACCGGTTTGGGAAGAAAAGCCCAAGCTTCACACATGCCACTGAGGAAATCACCTTTTATTACTGAGTTGCCACAAAAGAGGCCAACTCTAACATGGCAATAGACTCATTTGCAGAAGGTCTCTGGGTCAGACAGACTGGATTCATCCTCTGAGATGAAAGCAAATATTTGTGTACAGACATGTTTGTAACTCATACAATGCCCAACAGAAAAATGTTCCCTGAGATAATTGTGAGGTCGCTTTTGAAGACAGATGGGCACCTCATGGCTGCTGAAATATTAATGGTAGAATCAATTTCTTCAGTGCATCCTTGAGCTCCTGGTTCCTCATGCTGTAGATGAGGGGGTTCACTGCTGGAGGCACCACTGAGTACAGCACTGACACCACGAGATTTAGAGTTGGGGAGGGGGTGGACGGGGGTTTCAGGTAGGCCACCATGGCAGTGCTGACAAAGAGGGAGACCACGGCCAGGTGAGGGACGCACGTCGAAAAGGCTTTGTGCCATCCCTGCTCTGAGGGGATCCTCAGCACAGCCCTCAAGATCTGCACATAGGACAGCACAATGAAAACAAAACACCCAAAGACTAAACAAGCACTAACCACAAGAATCCCGGCTTCCCTGAGGTAGGCACTGGAGCAGGAGATCCTGAGGATCTGCGGGATTTCACAGAAGAACTGGTCTACAGCATTGCCTTGGCAGAGGGGTAGTGAAAATGTATTGGCTGTGTGCAGGAGAGCATGGAGAATCCCACTGCCCCAGACAGCTGCTGCCATATGGATGCAAGCTCTGCTGCCCAGGAGGGTCTCATAGTGCAAGGGATGACAAATGGCAACGTAGCGGTCATAGGCCATGACAGTGAGAAGGGAAGACTCTACTGACAGGAAAAGGAGAAAGAAAATGACCTGTGCAGCACATGCCCAGTAGGAAATGGCCCTGGTGTTCCAGAGGGAATTGGCCATGGCTTTGGGCACAGTGGTGGAGATGGAGCCCAGGTCAAGAAGAGAGAGGTTGAGGAGGAAGAAGTACATGGGGGTGTGGAGGCGGTGGTCGCAGGCGATGGCGGTGATGATGAGGCTGTTTGCCAGGAGGGCAGCCAGGTAGATGCCCAGGAAGAGCCAGAAGGTCAAGAGCTGCAGCTCCTGTGTGTCTGCGAATGCCAGGAGGAGGAAGTGGGTGAGGGAGCTGCTGTTGGACATTTGCTTCATCTGACCATGGAAGCCTGTCCGAGGAGGAAAATGCAGTGAACAAGTGAGGATACACTTCTCTTAGCAAATCCAATTCAATTTCTCACAGCAACGCCCACATGGCACCTGCTCTTCCAGGAAGATATTCGTGCAGCTCCCTTTTTTGAGCTCTTGTTTGTCCTGGCTGAGGGTGCAGCTGAGACCAGACAATTCTGCTGTGGGCTCTGGAGGAGTCAGGCCAGCTGCGCCTCAAGAGGCAAATAGGAACCAGGTGTGATCTCAGGTTAAATCCATTCCCGAGATCAAAGGGACTTCAGCATTGACCCTCCAAACTTGCCCTACTGCAGAGCAGAGCTGTGATTTTTTGTTTATTTTTCTCCTGTTGTCCTTCTCACATCTGAGGAGTGTTTTTTTGAATGCAGACGTCCTTTACACTTCCACACAACAAGTGCTGTCTCGAGAGTCCTAGGATGCAAAAGGACAGACCCTTGGTACAGAGTGAGGACAGCTGGTCTGTCCCTCAGTCTTGCTCTCAGCTGCCCTGGGTGGGCTCACACGTCTCATAGTGGCACTGTTATCACACTTGGATGTCCCTCTGAAAGGAAATCAGATACTGCTCAGAACAGAGGAATCCAGTTTCAAAGTGCAGATAACCTTCACACTCCTCTCCCCAGTGATGAGCAGAGCACTTCTGGACGCCCTGAAGTTTGGGTGCCTTGAAAGGAAAGTCAGCTTTATCCCCACCCCACAGACGGCTTTGCTCAGAGACCCACAGGGTGGAAGGGTACTTAGGCACCTTGCTCCCATGGACACCTTGACATGGCAGGACCTGAAACCCCCATCCCTGTGGAGCCTGAATACAAGAGCAACAGCACAGGGATGGGTGCAGAAACAAGGAGAAATGCCCCAGTGCTTCTGCCAAGGGTGGCAAGGACAAGAAGGGACAGAGGGTCACTCAGGAGAGTCTCCTCTGTGAGCTATGGCTGCAGAGAAGGTAGCTGCTGCCTGAACCCCGTAGCTCTGAGGGCAGAGGCTCTACTTGGTGGAAGAGGAGACCAAAGGGCTTTTTAGAGATATAGCATGGCTTTATCCTCCCAATGGCTGACAGGGAGGTGTTCAATTCTGCCTCCCAGATGTTACTGTCAGCCTGTGCCTTTCACCTCCTGCCCATGTCTCTGCCGCCTGGAGCTGTTGCTGACGGGAGCTGTTTCTCTGTCCCCATGTCTCCTCCCTGTCAGTGCTCACAGACCCCGTCACACCTGCTGTGTGCTCAGCTCTGCCCTGCAGACACCTTCTGCAGCAGGGAATGGACCAGGGGCATCTCAGTGTTGGAAAGTCCTCAGGAGCAGACCAGATACGGCCTCTGAGGAAAGCACAGAAGTGACAGGGCTTTCTGTAGGCTGAGGTGGGTGAAGTGACTTAATCGGGTTCCTTGAAGAACTATTGATCAATGACTAATGTTGTAGGAGTCTCCTCCTCTTGTCAAAACCAGACAGGTCCCCATTACCGTTTCCCCCACAGCGACATCAGAAAATGGAAAGCACCTTTCTTTCCAGGTAGCCCTTTCCAGCCTTTCTGTGCTTCTTCTAAAGACCCTGGATATGTCCTGGGGGTGACCTGGGGCTGTCAGCACCCTTGATCCACATGCAGCACCCTCTCAACAGCAGAAGGACCCTGCCCTACCAGGGGACACTTTTTCCACCCACAGCTTCTCCCCACAGAAGCCCTGTGGGAGCTCCCCGGGCAGGCGGAGAGCTGACCCTGGTAGGCGGCAGAGTCCCTGCCCCGGCACACAGCCCCCGGGGTGCAGGGACCCTGCTGGCAAGGACAGCCCTGCCCACCCCTGCCTGCACACCCACCTTCACCTGCAGACGTCCCTGGGAGAAGGCAGCCATCATGCCCTATCCTCCTGACAGTGCAATAGAGAATCCCTGCTCCACAACACATCTTCCTCCTCTACACAAGGGAAACTTTGAGAGTTCTCCTGACAGAACCCATCGGCTGTGGGCTATGTCAGCTTTTCGAGATCCCTCCAGGAACTGCAGCTGCATTGCCCTGCAGACGGAGACTTACCGCATCAAAGGCTGTGAAGATTTTTCCCAAGTGAACTCTCAACTGCCCCTCTACTCCTTTCTGCCTTTAACCTCTCTCTGCCTCCCTGCTCTGCCCTCGCTGCCTGCAGGCACTGCCCTCAGCCCTGCTGCGCCGTGCAGAGGAGCTGCTCCTGGGCAGAGCTGTCTCTCTGCAGCGCTGCCCGCTTGCCAGGAGCTCCCTCCATCGAGGGAGCAGCAGAGGACCAGCCCAAGGCATCACTTTCTCTGCTCCCACCCACCCCACGCTTGCATCACTTTCTCTGCCCCCACCCACACCTTTGAGGTGTCCCTGGGGCTCCTCAGGAACCTCCTTGGAAAGAGACTGGAGTAAAAACTGATGTCCCCCCCACCTCTGCAGAGACAGTTCTTTTCAGCACTGACCTTTCTATTCTCAGAGACAGAGTCAGGCTAAAGAACCATCTTTCCTTGTCCCACCGTCAGACAGAGCACCTGCACAATTACAAGGAGGAGTCTCCTTTACCCATGCTCAGGGAAGGATTTCAGCTGTCAATGGAGGCAGCTCATCCTGGGTTTGTAGTTCTAGGGCTGGAAGGATTCTCAGCTCCTTCCCATGCACAGCATATTTTCATTAGGACCGTGCAATTTCAGGGCCAAACACAGGCAGCTGTGACATGTGAGATGTCTAGGCTCTCCAGTACAAGCGCGTGTGCGCTTGCAGGGACAGTACAGGACCGACATCATTCTCTACAACTATTCATCACTCTCTACAACTATTACATCACTCTCTACAACTATTACATCACTCTCTACAACTATTTGAAAGGACACTGTAGAGAGGTTGGTGCTGGTCTCTTCTCACAGGTAATTAATGACAGAACAAGAGGGAATGGCCTCAAGGTCCAACAGGGTAGATTTAGAGTGAACATTAGGAAAGGATTTTTCACAGAAACAGTGGTAGGGCATTGGAATAGACTGCCCAGGGAGGTGGTTGAGTCACCATCCCTGGATGTGTTTAAGAGACGTTTAGATGTGGTGTTGGGGGATACGGTGTAGGGGAGAACTTTGTAGAGTAGGGTAGATGGTTGGACTCGATGATCCCAAGGGTCTCTTCCAACCTAGACAATTCTATGATTCTATGATTCTATGACAGTAAAACTTTCCTTACTCAGTGTGGGAGGAAACAGACACCACAGAGCATCTCAGAGAGATTCAGTTCATGTCTGCAAGCCAATGAGTCCAACCACTGCAGGCAGTCAAGGGACAGTCCCATCTCTATTCAGTAGATGCAGGCAGTCCATGAATAGGAAGCACATTGCATGTGCACCAATGTCCTCAGGCTGGAGCCCGGACAGGAGGAGCTGGAGCCCAGCATGCCATCATAGAGCCATGCCATTGACAGAATAACTGCTGAGGTGTGGTGTGACCTCTCACATGACTGGTTGGGGGGCCGTAACTGATGGATACAGGCTCTTTGAGAGAGATAGACATGGAGGATCAGGAGGGGGATGCTCTCAGTGTGAAGGAGCTGATGGGATGTATGGAGATTCTCTATTGCACAGAAAACAGATTGGGTGAGGCCTTGTGGATGAGGGTCAGAGGAGAGGCCAGTTAGGGTGACATCATGATGGGAGATAAAGAATCTGCAGTCAGGGTGGGAAAGTGGAAGAGGTCTTAGTTAAGCAATCCAAGGAAGTCTTTGGATCTTAGCTCTTAGCAACATTCACAGCAGGGTAAAAAGTCTCCTTTCAGTTTCTGGAGGATCTTAGGGTCAGCTTTTTAGCACAGCTACTAGGCAGGCCAACCAAAGTGGTGCTCACCTGCATCTGGTACTCGCAAGCAAGGGAGAGCTGCCCAGGTATATGATACCACTTGTCAGGCTTGGCTGTAGTGTCCATGAGATAGTGCAGTTCCAGCTACCCAGGGAAGTGAGGAAGAAGAGTATCAGAGAAGAGATGTCAGACCTCAGAGGGACAGACTTTGGTCTATTCTGGGGACATTTAGCAGGAAATATTACTCAAAGGGAGCAGAACTCAGAACAGCTGCTCTTCAAGGACCTCATCTGCTAAGAAAGAGGAGTGTCTATACTGATCCTCTGGAAAACCAGCAGACATCTCAGGAGGCCAGCTTGGCTAAGACAGGAACTCCCTTGTAAGGTCCGTAGAAACATGAAAGCATTGAGGGGGTGGATGGAGGGGCTCACTTCAAAGGAGGAATTTAGAAACAAGGATAGTTGTAGACAAGCCAAACCTTCCCTGGAGCAGATACTTGCAAGGTGTCGTGGTTTGGGCTGGGCTGGCCACTAAAACGAATGACAGATGCTCTCTTTTGATTCTCTCCCCTTCAGAAAAGGGAGAGCATCTCTCTTCAGGGAGAGAAGGATGAGAGAGAAAGAGACTTATGAGTTTAAAGGTAAACTGAACTACTTTAATGAAATATTAATAAAAATATAAAATAAAAAAATTATAATAGAGAAAAAAATGTAATGTATACAAAACCAGTATCAAGCTCCCAGGATGACAATCACATCACCAGCAGGCACCGGGAAAGTCCCAGGCTGGACTTAGTCAGGGATGGGAGCTGAACTCAGGAACTGGAGTC
Source organism: Vanellus vanellus (assembly GCF_965231255.1). Lineage (NCBI taxonomy): Eukaryota > Metazoa > Chordata > Aves > Charadriiformes > Charadriidae > Vanellus > Vanellus vanellus. The sequence continues at coordinate 220,885 of NW_028128563.1, read as the reverse complement.
AGGAATGCACAGATCAGGATCAAAGTCAGACAACAGAGGAGTCCTCAGACTTCGCCCATTGAAGAAAGAGACTGACCCTCTGATCCCTCAGCTTTTATACTGAGCATGAGGCAGATGGGATGGAATACCCTCTTGGTCAGTTTTGGGTCACCTGTCCTGTCCACTCCTCCCCGCAGGTGGGACCCCTCTATGGTTTTCCACTTCTGACCCTCCAACAAATTTAGCTGCCCTTGGGTGTTATAGCAATAAGTACAAGGAAGAGCCTCCCTGCATACCATTCCTCAGTATGAATTATCACAGTATCACAGTATCACAGTATGCTAGGGATTGGAAGGGACCTCAAAAGATCATCTAGTCCAATCCCCCTGTCGGAGCAGGAACACCTAGACGAGGTTGCACAGGAAGGCGTCCAGGCGAGTTTTGAATGTCTCCAGAGAAGGAGACTCCACAACCTCCCTGGGCAGCCTTATTATAAACATCAGGTCTCATTACTCTGGAAGCTGACTACTGTCTGAATAAATACACCGTTAATTTCAGAGAGTTCAGCTAGTTAGAAGAGGCTTAGCTGCAAAGTAAAATTACTGAACAGAAAATTGGTTTTGTTTTACCTCAAACCAGGACGCAAGGGAATTCAGTGGCAACAAGGGAGCTGCTACTATGGAATTTACAGATGAAGAATATGCAAGAATTATGTGTGGCCGCTGCCAAATTAAGTAAGAGAAGGTGTAGATATGTCTGAGGTACTCTGTGTCCTCTTTGCCTCTGTCTTTAGCAGCGAGGTCTCCCAGGCCTTTGTGCCTTGAGGCAGGGCTCTGGAGGAGACCAAGCAGCAATGGATGGGGATCAAGTCAGGGGTTGCTCAGCCCTGAACAGCCCATGGGACTGGAGGGCTTTGTGAAAGAATGCAGAGAGAGGAAGACAATGTCGTATTGAGGCCCTCTCTTGTACTATGGCGGGCTGTCAATTCTCTTCACAGCAGCTCCTGTGGTGCTGCGTTTTAAATTTGTGACCGAAACAATGCTGATAGCAGACTAACATTGTAGGTATTGCGGAACAATGCTTGCGCTGCATCAAAGCCTTCTCTGATTATCACTCTGCCCCTGTGAGAAAATTGAATAAGTTGATTGGGCAATATTAGAATTAATTGTGTAGTTGCTTAAGTTAGCTTGAATTGAGGCTTGCTAAACTTAGCATAAGTAACTTCACTTAGCGTTAGTAGCTCAACTTGTAGGCTGTGTGCCGTTAACTTTCACCCAGAAAAGCCAGACTCATACAGTGGATGGCCCTGAAACTGGTACAAACTGGGAGACCAGAAGGGAGTGGCCATCAGCAGAAGCTGTATCTCCTCCTGAGGCAAGGACTGCTAGCAGCCCCCCCAGAGGTAAAGAAGGAAACCAATAAGTCGTGTTGCCATGAAAAGCTGAAATCAGGACTCAATAGTCAGAGTGACTATTAAGCAGGTATTCTTTATTGCAGCGCTGGACGCAGAGGGGATCACTCCTCCTAACGTGCGTGCTGTAAAGGGTTCGTTATACCGCTTATATACATGCCATATATACATACACATTACTTTTCCAGGAACTCATTACCATAGGTTACTACCCACTCGCGCATGTGCACTATAGTCTCTCGGTGGTCTTCAGAGACATCTGGTGGTCGTTTACTTCCTCCACTCCTCTTCATCGCAATGTCCTTTTAGTGAACTTTAGCTCTTTACCTCCTTATCTTGCTAACAAAGCCGCAGAGTCTGCAGTCTTGACACTCAGCCTCACCTAGACTCCGCTCTGAAAAGGAGATTAGAAAGCAAGGGGGTCCAGCCTGAACCTCATGATTCAGCAGGAAAGCCCTCTCGGAGACTCCTTTAACATGTACCCTTGGTATAGACTACCTCAGGAGAGGGTACTTCAAGGACCCGTCGGTACCGTCGGGCTTTTGGTGTAGCCACCATGAACACAGAGAAGATCAAACAGGCCCTGCCTGGTCTGTCGGAAGATCCCTTCACTGTGGGATTGCTGAGAGTTGAAGAACAGCAGGTGCCAAGTGCTACCAGGACCGGCAGCAATATTGCACAGAGACTCCCTGGCTCCCATCTGTGAGCCGATTCATCAACTGGAGAGCCAAGGAGTGATCAGCAAGACTCAATCATCCTTTAATAGTCCCATATGGCCAGTGCAAAAGTCTGGTGGGGGGGGAAGGTTAGTGGTAGACTGTTGTAGCCTGAATGAAGCACTGAGTGCTGCTGTACCAGACATGCTAGAGCTCCAATATGAACTGGGGCCAAAGGCAGCAAAGTGGTGTGCTACAACTAATATTGCCAATGCATTTTTTCCCAATTCCTTTGGCAGCAGAGTGCAGGCCACAGTTTGCTTTCGCATGGTGGGGTGTCCAATGCACCTGGAATCGACTATCCCAGGGTGGAAGCACTCAATACATCGATGACATTATGTGGGGCAGCAAAGCAGAAGTGTTTGAGAAGGGAAAAAGAGTAATTCAGATTCTTCTGAAAGCTGGTTTCACCATAAAAGAAACAAGGTCAAGGGACATGCACAGAAGGTTCAGTTCTTAGGAATAAAATTGCAAGATGAATGCCATCATGTCCCTATGGAAGCAGTCAACAAGATAACAGCTGTATCTCCACCAGATAACAAGAAGGAAACACAAGCTTTCTTAGGTCTTGTGGGATTCTGGAGAACGCACATTCCAGGTTCTAGTCAGCTTGTGAGCTCTCTCTGTCGAGTAACCTGAAAGAGAACTATTTTGAGTGGGGCCTTGAGTAACAACAAGCCTTTGAGCAGATCAAACAGGAGATAGCTCGTGCAGTAGCTCTTGGGTCTGTCCAGACAGGACCACCCACGGCCAAGGAGACCAGCTCCAGTGCAGGTAAGTCCGCAATGGGGAAGGGGATCGAGGCGAAAAGGGCCAGCAAGGGGCTCTCTTGGGGCTTTTTAAAGCCGGGAAAAGTGACTAGCTCATGCCGGGACCGGCAGCTTGTGGGAGGGCTGCTGATGCAGCAGGGGCGGAGCCAGCACCACCTGCAGCAATTCTAAAGGAGCTGTAAAGGAGCACAGGACCTGGGTCACTGCGCACCGAGCAAGCGAGCAGCGAGTGGGCATCACTCAGGGTGTCCCCTGGGAGCACTGTGGAAGGGCGGACCCCCTGGGTGGGTGAACTGACCGGGCCAACAGGGCACGGCAGGTCGCACGGAAGGGCGCTGTAAATCTACCAACTCGGTCAGGTAGCCACGGTATCTACCCGGCAGAAGACCATGACCGCTCTGATCTCTGCACGCACCAGCTCTGATGCTGCTTCCCAGACAGAGCTCTCATGGGAACACGCTGCCACCCGGGCGTCGGGCTGCAGGGTGTGCCCCGCTCTCACAGCAGTGCCGGATGGCAGCGGTGAGCATGCCTGTGGCTGCCCAGGCAGAGGAGCTGCTACGCTTAGTGATGGAGCTCAGGGACGAAGAAAGCAGGTTGAGGGTTATGAGGGAATGCGAGAGGGAGATAGATGCCTGGAGTCATACCCTGTCTCCCATGGCAGAAACCCAGCTGGCAGACAGAGCCCCTGCTGCGGAGGACTCCCACTCCTCTCCCTGATGGGCTGGACAGGGTAGCGTGGAGGACAGGGGCCAATGGCGAGATGTTCCTGCCCAACGCAACAGGCGCCGCAGGCGCATCTGCCCAACAACTACCACACCTTCCAAGGTCCCACTGCACAACAGATACAGTGTTCTGCAAGGGGAACTGAACACCGGTGAGGATGATAACCCTCCCAGGTTGGAGGTGTCACTGAGGCCTAGTCCGACCACCCCCCAAATCAAAACCACTTCAGTAAAAAACAAAAGGCGGGTCATTGTAATAGGGAACTCAATTCTGAGGGGGACGGAAGGCCCAATATGTAGACCAGACCCGCTATATAGGGAGGTTTGCTGCCTCCCTGGGGCCCGGACTAGTGGTGTTAAGAGGAGGCTTCCAACCCTGTTGCGGCAATTGGATTATTATCCCCTTTTAGTTTTTCAGGTAGGCAGTGATGATGCAGCAAGAAGAACACCAAGGGCAATGAAGAAAGATTTCAGGGCCTTGGGACAACTGGTTAAGGGATCGGGAGCCCAAGTCTTGTTTTCTTCTATCCCTTCTGTTGCAGGGAATGATGAGGGGGTTTACAGGCAGAGCTAGCAGGGCAATGTCTGGCTCCGAACTTGGTGCTACCAGCAGGGTTTTGGGTTCTTTGGTCACGGCCTGATTTACAGAACACCAGGCAGCAGATGGGAAAAGCCTGTCTCTCAGGGGGAAAAGGGTTCTTGGAGTAGAGTCATCAGGGTTCACTGAGAGAGCTTTAAACTAGGTTGGAATGGGGATGGGCACGTAACTGGGCTCGCTAGAGAGGCGCCTGGGGGTAGGAGCTCAGCACTTGTGGGGCAGAGTGCTAGTATTTTTGAGGACTGGAAGGTCCACCACCCCTCAAGGGCAAATACTATGCACTCATTGGCTTTTCTGAAAAGGCCTATACGCCAATGCACGCAGCATGGGGAATAAACAAGAGGAGTTAGAGATTTGCATGCGGTCACAGGGCCATGATCTCATTGCAATTACTGAAATGTGGTGGGATGACTCACATGACTGGAACACTGTCATGGAGGGCTATGTTCTCTTTAGGAAAGATAGGCCGGTGAGGCGAGGCGGTGGAGTTGCTCTTTATGTGAGAGAGCAACTGGAACACATTGAGCTCTCCCTGGGAACAGATGAAGAGCAAGTTGAGAGCTTGTGGGTAAGGATCAAGGGGCAGGGTAATATGAGAGACACTGTTGTGGGTGTCTGTTACAGGCCACCTGATCAGGATGAGGTAGTTGATGAGGCCTTCTACAGACAGGTGAAAATCACCTCACAATCACAGGCCTTGATTCTCATGGGGGACCTCAACTACGCTGATATCTGCTGGGAAGGCCACACAGCTAGGCATGTACAGTCCAGGAGGTTCCTCCAGTGCATTGATGACAACTTTTTGACTCAGGTGGTGGAGGAGCCTACAAGGAAAGGTGCTCTACTGGATCTGGTACTGACAAACAAAGAGGGACTGGTGGAGGATGTAAAGGTTGAGGGCAGACTGGGCTGCAGCGATCATGAGAAGATAGAATTCAGGATTAAGTGTAGTATACACAAAATGACAAGTAGAGTTGAAACCTTAAACTTCAGGAGGGCTAACTTTGATCATTTCAAGGAGTTGCTTGGAGAAATCCCATGGGAGAGGGCTCTAGAGGGTAAGGGGGCTCAAGAGAGCTGGCTGCTATTTAAGCGTCACTTCCTCCAAGCTCAGGATCAGTGCATCCCAAAGAGAGAGAAATCAGGCAAGGGAAGAAGAAGACCTGCATGGCTGAGCAGGGACCTTCTGAAAAAGCTCAGGTGGAAGAAGGGAGTTTACAATAGGTGGAAGAAGGGGCTGACTGCTTGGGAGGAATACAAGAATGCTGTCAGGGTGTGCAGGGAGGAAACAAGGAAAGCCAAGGCAGCCTTGGAATTGAACCTGGCGAGGGATGTCAAGGCCAACAGGAATGGTTTCTTTAAGTATATAGGAGACAAAAGGAAAACTATGGAAAACGTGGGCCCGCTGTTGAATGAGACAGGTGCCGTGGTGACAGATGATGCAGAGAAGGCAGAGTTGCTAAATGCATTCTTCACTTCTGTCTTCACTGTTCGGGCCAGTCCTCGGGAAACCCAGACTTTGCAGGTAACAGAGAAAGTCTGGAGGGAGCAAGACTTTCCTTTGGTTGACGAGGAGCAAGTTAGAGATCAGTTAGATAAACTGGATATCCACAAATCCATGGGGCCTGATGGGATGCACCCTCGAGTGCTGAGGGAGCTGGGGGAAGTCATTGCTGGGCCGCTCCCCATCATCTTTGAAAGGTCCTGAAGGACAGGTGAGGTGCCTGAGGACTGGAGGATAGCTAATATCACTCCAGTCTTCAAAAAGGGCAAGAAGGATGACCCGGGAAACTACAGGCCGGTATGCCTTACCTCCATCCCTGGAAAGATGATGGAACAGCTTGTGCTGGGTATCATCTCAAAGCACCTGGATGAAAAGAAGGTTATCAGAAGTAGTCAACATGGATTCACTAAAGGGAAGTCGTGTCTGACTAATCTGATAGCATTCTATGATGAAGTGACTAGATGGGTGGATGAGGGGTGGGCAGTGGATGTTGTCTACCTTGACTTCAGCAAGGCTTTCGACACTGTCTCCCACATCATCCTCACATGCAAGCTTAGGAAGTGCGGGCTAGATGAATTGACAGTGGGGTGGATTGAGAACTGGCTGACAGATAGAGCTCAGAGGGTTGTGGTTAGTGGTGCAGAGTCTGGTTGGAGGTCAGTAACAAGTGGTGTCCCTCAAGGGTCAGTACTGGGTCCAGTCCTGTTCAATATATTCATCGATGATCTGGATGAAGGGATAGAGTGTACCATCAGCAAGTTTGCTGATGACACTAAACTGGGAGGAGTGGCTGACACGCCAGAAGGCTGTGCTGCTTTACAGCGTGACCTGGACAGGCTGAGAGTTGGGCAGAGAGGAACCTAATGAAATTCAACAAGGGTAATTGTAGGGTACTGCATCTGGGGAGGAATAACCCCACACATCAGTACAGTTTGGGGGCTGACCTGCTGGAGAGCAGCTATGTGGAAAGGGACCTGGGAGTCCTGGTGGAAAACAAGATGACCATGAGCCACCAATGTGCCCTTGTGGCCAATGGCATCCTGGGGTGCATCAAGAAGAGTGTGGCCAGCAGGTCAAGGGAGGTCATCCTCCCCCTCTACTCTGCCCTGGTGAGGCTGCATCTGGAGTACTGCATCCATTTCTGGGCTCCCCAGTTCAAGAAAGACAGGGATCTGCTGGAGAGGGTCCAGCAAAGGGCTACGAAGACGATGAGGGGATTAGAACATCTTTCATATGAGGAAAGGCTGAGGGACTTGGGTCTCTTTAGTCTAGAGAAAAGAAGACTGAGGGGGGATCTTATTAATGCTTTCAAATACTTAAAGGGAGGATGCCAGAGAGATGGGAGGAGTCTTTTTTCAGTGGTGCCCATTGATAGGACGAGAGGTAATGGGCACAAGCTTGAACATAGGAAGTTCCATCTTAACATGAGGAGGAACTACTTCACTTTGAGAGTAGTGGAGGGCTGGAACAGGCTGCCCAGAGAGGTTGTGGAGTCTCCCACTCTGGAGATGTTCAAAACCCGCCTGGACGCTGTCCTGTGCAACCTGTTGTAGGTGACCCTGCTCTGGCAGGGGTGTTGGACTAGATGATCTCCAGAGGTCCCTTCCAACCCTGACTATTCTGTGATTCTGAGAAGAGCCCTGAGCCAGCAGTGAGGGGCAGGACCTGCCTTCCCAGGGCCTGGGGGTCAGGGTTTGGCCTTTCTGCTGCATCAAACAAGCCAAGGGGTTCCTCAGCATTACAGCCACCTGCACAGTGCCTCTGCCTACCTGCAACCACAGCCTCCAGTTATCTCCTCTAACGAGTCCCTGGGGAGGCTTTGGCAGTAACGACCCTCAGTGGGGCCAATCAAGGCTTCCAGGTACTTTGCTCCTGACTTGGACTTCTTGAGCACTTTGTTCAGTCTTCTCTCAGTGTCTGAGGCTCATGGACTCAGCACCAAATACACCGTGGGGTTCATTAGAAGACAGAAAGCCCTAACGAGGTGTTTATCTTTCTTGTCTTCAAGACTTGTACAGCCAATTAGAGAAGTTTCAGAGTGTAGTTAAGGAGGAGATTTCAAAGTGCACCTAATAAAAATGTCTTTTTTATTTTAAAGGATATAATGTGTTACTCATGATTATCGCTTATGATTGTGATAGAAGCATTCTCTGATTGTTCTGGATAGAGGGTGTCCGTTCAGGAGGTCTGGACAGGGAGGAAAAGCAGTCCCTGGAGGTCTGACACTGTAGGACAGCTTTGCTCCTCACCTCCCCACCCTCCCCATTTCTGACATTGGCCACCTGGGACTGACACCCCTGGTCCTTGCATCAGACTTCTCCACTGAGGTCTGCAGCTGGATGTCACAGACCCATTGCCCCATCTCCCACCCGCGCTCCTCAGAGCCCTGGCTGCACCCAGGCACAGGAGAACTTTTCCTGGTTGTAAGAAAAGAAAAGTAAAGCAGAATCGGTTTTCCTACACAATAACACACACTCCGCAATCACATGCTCAGGACAAGCTCCCTCTCATGAGGCTGCCTTTCTACAAGGGAGTTCTTAGGAGAAATAGATTAGGAAGGTAGATAGAAAAGACAGATATAGACACAATTAAAGAGTTGGCCGAGGAGACAATTAGACTGTTGAAAGACAGGCAGGGTTTTAACTCCCTGAAAGTCAAAGCAGCAACACAGGTGAGAGGTACCTGAGTGAAGAAAGAGTAAGGGGAGGAGAAAAGTGGCGAAGAATGGAGAGGGCCTTTGCCCAGAGAGTCTGCATCTGCAAAGATGACTTTAGAAATGAACATTGTCTCAGGAGAAGTATAAGCACCTGAAAGATTAGAGAAAGTACACACCATGTGTAACGGGAGAGGAGTGGTAATGAGGTTACAGGGGAAGATCAATATTTCTTTGGAATAACCCTTTTGACAGGTCATGGGATTGGCAGAGGTTTCCGATGAGAGAGGACAAGCAAGTGTAGCACCCGTCTTTGAAAGAGTCCAAATGTGCGACCCAGGGAGCTACTAGCTGTACAAGCTCACTTTGGTGAGGAGTGTTGGTCCATCAGTCAGAGTCCTCCCTGGTGACACTTCTGGGCACCAACAACAGAAGAACATGTCCAAAAACCATTAGCATGGATTTCACAGAACGGAATCATAGAATCATAGAATTGTTGAGGTTGTAAGGGGCCTTTAAGATCATCAAATCCAACCATTAACCTACCCTGACAAAACCACTTCTAAACCACGTCCCCAAGTTCCACATCTAGCCTTTTTTTAAACACCTCCAGGGATGGCGAATCCACCACCTCCCTGGGCAGCCTATTCCAATGCATGATAACTCTTTCAGTGAAAAAAAATTCCTAATATCAAATCTAAATCTCACCTGGCATATCTTGAACCCATTTCCTCTCATCCTATCACTTGTCACTAGGGAAAAGAGGTCAGCCCCCACCTCTCTACAACCTCCTTTCAGAGAGATGTAGAGAGTGATAAGGTCTCCCCTCAGCCTCCCCTTCTCCACGCTGAACAATTCCAATTCCCTCAGTCGTTCCTCGTAAGACTTGTCCTCCAGACCCCTCACCAGCTTTGTTGCCCTTCTCTGGACACACTCCAACACCTCAATGTCCTTCTTGTACTGAGGGCCCAAAAACTGAACACAGTACTCGAGGTGGGGTTTCACCAGTGCTGAGTACAGGGGGATGATCACTGCCCAAATCCTGCTGGCCACACTATTTCTGATACAGGCCAGGATGCTGTGGGCCTTCTTGGCCACCTGGGCATACTGCTGGGTCATATTCAGCCGGCTGTCCACCGACACCCCCAGGTCCTTCTCCCCCGGGCAGCTTTCCAGCCCCACTGCCCCAAGCCTGTAGCGTCCATGGGGTTGTTGTGCCCCAAGGGCAGGACCCGGCACTTGGCCTTGTTGAACCTGAAACCATGTTGAACCTGAAACATTGTTGAACCTGTGCTTATGATAATAAGCACAAAGAAAGAGCTGCCTGAAGACAGAATTCCACAGAGTACTCAAAGACAGGTGAGTTTTAACTGCCCGAAGCTCACAGCACCAACGGGATTGTGGAGAGGTTTCTGAATGATGAAAGAGGAGGGGAAGGGAAATGTAAAGCGTAATCGCAAGTGCTTCTGTGCATGTGCATTGCTGGAAAGGTGCCTTCAGACATGGTCAGGTTTGTTAGAAGAGGTGGAAATACATGGAAGATGAGGGAGATTAAATGCAGAGCCTGAGAGAGAGAGTCCTGACAGTGCAAATAGAGGGGAAGGTCCATAGCTCTCCTCTTGCTATCAACCAACGTCCTGAAAACTCCTCATTTTGATCTCATGGAAGAACATCAAATTTTTATTAAAAGTATTCATGTGTGTCAGATGATGAGGTGGTGCTTATACACTTGTCAAAATGTCTCAGGCTTTCAGGCAGCGCTCTGCTGTCTGACCATCAGTACTCAGTGGTACCTCCAGAGGACCCCGTGTCTCTGAAGCACATGCCTGGGCCTGGCCGCTCTCCCAGAGGAGCTGCTGGAGACCAGAGCCTCTGGGAAGCTGCATCTGGAGCCTGGGCAGAGGGTCCCAGGCACCTACAGTGGCAACACCGTTCCGTGTCCCTGTAATTGCATCCCACCCCAATTTTATCATCACTTGCCTTTGCAAACAGAGGCAGCACACAAAACTCCCCAGAGATCAGTATCTGAAAACAGGACAGAACCAAGTAAGGAGAACACCACCTACAATTTTTGATGCTTATAGATTCAGGTGGCCATTTCCTTCACTCTACATCTTTCATTCTGTTTCTTTGTTGCCTTATCTTATTGAAATGTTCTTATCATTTTTATCATACTGGGACCTACAGCATTACGAAAGCTAATTTTTGTGTCTGGCACAGTCCCCAGGACAGCCCCAAAATACTTCCCTTCCCTGGACTGTTTATGCCACCTCCAAGTCTTGGCACAGAGCGAGTCCCACTCGGTGCTTTGGACCACTCTTGCCTGATGGAGGAAAGCAGGTGGTGTGGTTTAGGCTGGGCTGGACACTAAACAAATGACAGATACTGCCTTTAAACTCTTTCTCTTCCCAGAAGAGAAGAGAGAAATAGAAGGAGAGATTTATGGGTTTTAAGGAAAACTGAAACTACTGTAATGAAGTATTAAAATAGAAACAAATGATAATAATATCAATAAAAAATGAAATATAAAGCTTATATAAAAATCCAGCATCGAGCTCCCAGGGTAACGATCATGTCACTGGGAGACACTGGGAACATCCCAGCCTGGTTTCAGTGATGGACGGGAACGGGATTCCTGATCGGGATTCAGGAACACACCGATCAGGGTCAAAGGCAAACGAACACATAGAGTCCTCCTCAGACACTGTCCACTGAAGAAAGAGGGCTGACCCTTTGATCCCTCCGCTTTTATACTGAGCATGAGGCACTGTCCACTCCTCCCCGCAGGTGCGACCCGGCTACGCTGTTCTGCTTCCCACCCTCCAACGGGGCACATGACAAAGGTCACTGCCCTTGGGTGTTATAGCAATAAGTATAAGCAAGAGCCTCTCTGCGCATCATTCTGTGGCATCAACTACAAACATCAGACTTTGTTGGCTAGAAGCAGACACTGTCTGAAGAATACCCCTTTAATTTCAGAGAGTGCAGGTAGTTAGAAAAGGCTTAGCTGAAAGGTAAAATTCTGAAAAAAATTGGTAATGTTTTACTTCAAAGCAGGACATCAGCCCAGCTGTCAACAACTGGCTATAAGGAGACTGCAGGAGACCATGTTCATGAGGAATCTAAGGAAGAGTGGGCTAGATGAGGAGACAGTGAGGTAGATTGAGAGCTGAGTGTGTGACAGAACTCAGAGGGTTGTGGTTAATGGAGCAGTGTCAAGTGGGAGGCCTGTAACCAGTGGTGTCCCCCAGGGGTCAATACTTGCTCCAATTTTGTTCAATATATTCATCAATGACCTGGATGAGAGGATAGAGTGTATCCTCAGCAAGTTTGCTGATGATACCAAACTGGGTGGGGTGGCTGACACTCCAGAGGGCCACGTTGCCATCCAGCATGACCTGGACAGGCTGAAGAGCTGGGCAGAGAAGAACCTAGTGAGGTTCTACAAGAGCAAGTGTGGGGTCCTGCACCTGGGGAGGAAGAATGCAAAGCACCAGTATAGGTTAGGGGCGGACCTCCTGGGAAGCAGTTCTGAGGAGAAGGATCTGCGGGTCCTGATAGCAAATTATCCATGAGCCAGCCATGTTCCCTTGTAGCAAGGAAGGCCAATGGCATCTTGGGCTGCATAGGGAAGAGTGTGGCCCGTAGGTTGAGTGAGGTCATTCTGCCCCTCTACTCTGCCCTGGTGAGGCCACAACTGGAATACTGTGTGCAGTTCTGGGTTCCCCAGTTCAAGAGGGACAGGGAACTGCTGGAGCGAGTCCAGCGAAGGGCAACAAAGATGATTAAGGGATTGGAGCATCTCCCTTATGAGGAAAGGCTGAGAGAGCTGGGACTAGCCTGGAGAAGAGAAGGCTGAGGGGAGACCTTATTATGGTGTATAAGTGTCTATATATGGTGGGTTGAAGGAGGATGGAGCCAGACACTTTTCAATGGTTCCCAGTGACAGGATGAGGGGTAATGGGCACAAGTTGGAAGTTCCATTCAAATACAAGAAAAAACTTCTTTAACTGTGAAGAAGGGTGACAGAGCACTGGCCCAGGCTGCCCAGGGAGGCTGTGGAGTCCCCTTCTCCGGAGGTTTTCAAGACCCGCCTGGATGCAATACTTAGTAATGTGCTCTAGGCAATCCTGCTTTAGCAGGGGAGTTGGACTAGATGATCTCTAGAGGTCCCTTCCAACTCTGAAAGCTGGGTGATTCTGTGATTCTGTGATAAGGACAGGGGAGGGTGAGGTAGCACATGGGAATTTGCAAGGAACGAGAAAAGGCAGGTGAAGGAGATCACTTTAGAATGGTGGGGGCTGTTAGAAATGTGGTAGTTTTCCACTAGGTGTGTGGCGATTGTCCTGGGGGATATTCGCTGGCATGTCCAGCACAGACAGCCCCAGTGAAGACCCTCTTCTGCCAGTCCTTCATGTCTTTCCCAGGAGTCCTGGCTGTGGGAGCACACTGCTGCTTGCCTCCGCCCTGAAAACCCACATAGTTATGCTGAACATTGGTGTTTTCTTTTCAGATGCACATTCTTGGGAATATTCTTGAGAATAACTTTGGAAGAAGACCTAAGCCTTCAGGCCCTGCCCTGAGGAGACCCCCTGGTACGCTGGAGGTGCTGTTAGGGAGGCCAGCTCTGTCAGAGCAGCGCTCAGTGCCTGTCCCTCCTGTGCTCACAGGGCTGCCACACAGCAGGACTAGGAGCTGCCCGAGCACTCAGCCTTACAGCAAGGCAAGGGCTCCGGAGGAGAGCGTGGAAGTGGCAAGAGAGCAGCTCTGGCAAGACCAAGGCTGGTGCTCCCTGGCAGTGCTTCTGTGCTGGGACTCTCCCCTCCAGCTCTGCACACAGGCACTGCTCTGCTGCTCCAGAGAAGGCCTCAAAAGAAATGATCTTGGGCAAACAAGTTGCTGGAAGATTTTTATTTCTTTGAACATGGAGCGCTCCATGGTTTCCCCGCTCTGGCAGGGGGGTTGGACTAGATGATCTCCAGAGGTCCCTTCCAATCCTATGATTCTATGAGAGCATGAATGCTCATTTACACAGTCTGTGAATCTCACTAAGTCTGAAAGGTGCTTAGTTAGAAATATAAAAAGAAAAAAAAATATTCTGGACAATATTATAAAAAGTACAAAAAGGCAAAAAAACCCAAAGACAACACATAAACTTTAAAAACAAAACAAAACAAAACAAACAAAAAAAAACCACAAAAGATCAGCATGACCTAGAATGAGTTCTTCTTCACAGAAGAAGAAAGTTAAGTGCTTCTGAAAATCATCTGGTTATCAATTTCCAGAGGGCATCCTTCAGGTCCTGGTTCCTCATGCTGTAAATGAGGGGGTTCACTGATGGAGGAATCACTGAATACAGCACTGCAACCATAAGATTGAGAATTGGATAGGAGATAGAAGGGGGCTTCAGGTAGGCAAATAAGGCAGTGCTGACAAACAGGGAGACCACGGCCAGGTGAGGGAGGCACATGGAAAAGGCTTTGTGCCGTCCCTGCTCCGAGGGGATCCTCAGCACAGCCCTCAAGATCTGCACATAGGACAGCACAATGAAAATAAAGCACGCAAATGCTAAACAACTACCAAACACAAGAAACCCAACTTCCCTGAGGTAGTCTGAATGTGAGCAGGAGAGCTTGAGGATCTGTGGAATTTCACAGAAGAACTGGTCCAGGGCATTGCCCTGGCAGAGGGGCAGTGAAAGTGTATTGGCCGTGTGCAGGAGAGAATAGAGAAACCCACTGCCCCAGACAGCTGCTGCCATGTGGACACAAGCTCTGCTGCCCAGGAGGGTCCCGTAGTGCAGGGGGTGGCAGATGGCAATGTAGCGGTCATAGGCCATGACAGTGAGAAGAGAAAACTCTGCTGTAGCAAAGAATAAGAAAAAGAAGACCTGTGCAGCACATGCTGCATAGGAGATGGCCCTGCTGTCCCAGAGGGAATTGGCCATGGCTTTGGGGAGAGTGGTGGAGACGGAGCCCAGGTCAAGAAGAGAGAGGTTTAGGAGGAAGAAGTACATGGGGGTGTGGAGGCGGTGGTCGCAGGCGATGGCGGTGATGATGAGGCCGTTTCCCAGGAGGGCAGCCAGGTAGATGCCCAGGAAGAGCCAGAAGGTCAAGAGCTGCAGCTCCCGTGTATCTGCGAATGCCAGGAGGAGAAAGTGGGTGATGGAGCTGCTGTTGAACATTTATTCAGTGTGAGCATGGGCCACTGTTGAAAGAGGAGAACACATTGACAATATACGGCAGACTTCTCTGAGACAATCCTATGATATTTCACAAAAAAATCCCTCCACATTGATTTCTCTTTCTTTGTCATACTTTCATTCAGCTCCTTTTAGTGCGATCAGGTTTGTGCTGCTGAGGGCACTTCCTTTGAAGGGGCAGAAATACTCCTCTTTCCCAGTGCTTTTAGCCTGAACACTGGTGAGCCCAGAGGGACAAAAAGGCTCTCTGTGCCTTAGTGCAGATTCAGGAGAGCTGCTCTGCCCACCAGTGTCCTGCTGGTCACCACGCAGGTACTCCTGCTTACACCTATCTCCATGGGACAAACGACCCCCTAAAAATGTACTTGAAGAAAAAAAAAAATGAAAGGGCTTTTGTGAGTGTGGGAGAGTCCAGTTTCAAAGCCCATTTCTCCACACTGCTTTCTCTCTCCCTGTGCAGCTGAGCAGAGAGGGATGCAGAGGGTGGAGGGGCTCTCTGCTGCCTGGGGCTGTCCCTGCCAGGAGCTGTTGCTCTGTCCCCAGGTCTCCCCCTGCCAGTGCTGCCAGAGCCCATCCCACCCGCTGTGTGCTCAGCTCTGCCCTGCAGCCCCCTCCCAGCAGCAGGGCACTGCCCAGGGCCACCTCCCTCTGTGCGGGTCCAAAGGAGTGGAGCAGATCCAGCCTGATGCTGCAAGCAGAGGGGATGCTGGTGCTGTCTGTAGGTGGAGGAGTGGGTGAAGGCACTTGATGAGGTTGTGGCAGATGTGCTGATCCCTCAGTGTCACAGTGACAGCTCCTTTCCCTTAGGAGACAGCTGAGAGCACAGAGCCTGGAAAGGTCTCTGTCTTTAAGGTAGCCCCTGCCTTGACTTTCCTCTGTACAGCAGAAGGACCCTGCCCCGCCAGAGGTTGCTCCATAACCCCACATCTTTTCCCCACAGCGCTGTGGGAGCTCCCCGGGCAGGCGCAGAGCTGACCCTGGCAGGCGGCAGAGTCCCTGCCCCAGCACACAGCCCCCGGGGTGCAGGGACCCTGCTGGCAAGGACAGCCCTGCCCACCCCTGCCTGCACACCTATCTCCAAAACCGCAGAGCCATCCCTGGGAGAAGGCAGCTGACCTTCATTGTCCCTCTGAAAATGCAGTAGAGCATCCCTGCTCTGAAGCACGTCCTCCTGCTCCACACCAGAAAAGCCAGGAGAGCTGTCCTGACAGCTCCGATCAGCCATGGCATGTGCCAGGTGTAGGAGACACTGCCAGGAACTCATCTGCATTGCCCCACAGCCAGAGACTTACCATGGGAAAGGCTGTGAAGGGTTCTCCCCCGGTGAGCTCTCTCCTGTCCTCCCACCCTTTACCTCTCTCGCCCTCCCCTGCTCTGCCCTCGCTGCCTGCAGGCAGCGCCCTCAGCCCTGCTGCGCTGTGCAGAGGAGCTGCTCCTGGGCAGAGCTGTCTCTCTGCAGCGCTGCCCGCTTGCCAGGAGCTCCATCTGTCCCAGCAGCCCAGCCCAGCTCAGCAGCAGAGGACCAGCCCACGGTGGCATTGGCTCTGTCCCCTTTGGGCTCCCTCAGAGATGTCCCTGGGGCTCCAGGAGAACCTGCTGGGAAACAGGATGAAGTCATCACTGATGTTTTATCCATCAGGGGAGAGAAACTTCTATCCAGCGGTTTCAATTCACAGTCAGAGAAAGACTGAGGTCCAAGAATACCTTTTTTGTTGTTGTTTTAGTATTAGAGAGAACACCCAGACAATGCCAGGGAGAAATCTACTTTTCCTGTTAGGAGGGAAGGCCTTTAGTTGAGTCAATGGAGGCTTCTCATCCTGGGTTTGTAGTCCCAGGGGCTACAAGAGGCGTTAGCTCCATCCCATGCCCACCACAAACCCCCAGCAGGTGGCATTCCTCTGGCCTCACTTCACAAGGGCACAAAAGCAGCTCCTGCATGTGAGCTCCTGGTCTCAGCTCCCTTGTGAAGTAATGGAGAGGGAGGGCAGGAGGAAGATGTTTGGACACAGACACCTGGGGATATCTTTGGTGGCAGAGGTGACCAAGAGGCATGCTGGGAATGGCAAGCTGTAGTGGAGCAGTTCATAGAGACAGGGCAGCATCTTGGGGCATCTTGGTGGAGGCTCGTGGGAAATCCCTTTGGCCAACTTCAATGACACAAGATGTCCACGTGGAGGACAAGTGCCCCTGTAACTCTTCCTTCTGCCCAGGGCAGCCCCTAGAGGGGTTCAGCTGACCAAATGGAGTCACGTGGCACAGGCAGAGCTCAGTCTCTCTCTTTCTCTTCTCCATCAGCTGTCTTTTCCGCATGTCCCTGGAGTACGATGGCAGTTGTCTCACGTGCATCCCTTCATTGCCTGACCTAATTCAGGGCAGCTGAACCTCAATTTAGTTTACAGATTCCGTCCTGTAAGGCTTGCGGAGGTGCCAGGGCTCTCCAGCACAACTGCATGTGCCTGACAGGGACAGCAGAGGTCCTGTACAGGAGCCCCGTCCCCACCCAGACTGGCTGTGTGACAGGCATCACCCAGGGCATCTCAGACAGAGTGGGTGCCTTTGGGCCAGTGACCGAATCCCACCCCTGCAGTGGCACAAGCTCTGTCCCTTCTCTGTCCAGAGACACTGGGCAGCGCCTGAACAGCAAGCACATCACACCAGGGTCTCCTCTTGTGTTCTTTCACTCTGAAACTATGCTGGATCTTCTCTCTTGAATTTTTTAGCTATCCCCTTGACGATACAATCATGGATCAGGCCAATGATTTTCACAGTGAGCCTGAATCACTGCATGTCCACACCAAGGACATTTTCAACGTCATCTTGTTCATCTTGAGAGTATCTTCCTCTCCACCACAGAGCTTGCTCCCTTTGTGTGCACCTCATTTCTTCTTCACACTGCCATCTGTCACCCACTTCAGCATGTCTCTGCTCTGAAGCAAAGCCTTTGCACAGCTGAGGTCTTGGGGCCTTGGAAGCAGGTTTCCCTCTTGCGAGTCTGCTCTCAGCCCAAGTGTGCCACAGCTGAAGTGCTGCAGCCCAGCCATGCCCCAGGGCCTTCAGCCTGGACACAGAGAGGAGGGGCTGGAGCTGTGTGTGCCATCTCTTCATTGCACTTGGAGGGAAGAAGAGCTGAGCGGTGTTGGGACATCTGCCATGACTGTGGTGCTGTGATGGGTGGGTACAGGATGATCCGGAGGGCAGAAATTTTGAGAGAGGCTTGCCCTCAGGGTGAAGGACCTGCTTAGATTTGTGGAGCTCCTCTAGGTGATAAATAAACTCGGTGAACCCCTGTGTGTAAGGGTCAGAAAAGAGACCGGTAAGGGTTACATTGTGGTGGGAGACAACAAACCTATTTACATCACCTTGGGCACTTTAATTGCCCTGGCATTCACTGGAAGGGGACCACAACTGCATGCAAACTGTCCTGGAGGCTTCTCGAGAATATTGGTCAAGACACAGCTAAGGATCCCAGTCTCTATAGCACAGCTGCCCGATTGGCCAACAATGGTAATACTCATCTGCACCTGTTAATTTCAAAGAAGGTAAGAGCTGGACACGGACGTTACAAGAATGTCAGCTTTGGCTATCGTGTCCATGAAATAGCGGGGTCTGCCCTCCCAAAGGGAAGGAGAATACAAGAGTGTAGGTGCTAGACCTTGGAGGAGCAGCCTTTGCCCTAGTCTTGTGACTTTTAGTCGGCGAGCCCATGTGAGTGGCACAGAAGGACAGCAGAGCTCAGTATACCTCATCTGCAAGGACAGCATCTGTCAAGTAGGAGAGTGTAGTCATACCAATAGTCAGAAAAAACAAGCCCAGCTGTCAGGAGAGGAGCTTGGGGAAACAGGAAATTCATGGGGAAGCTCCATAGAGAAAATGAAGCATGAGAGATGTGGATACACATGTAAAAACAAAGGAAGAATTCAGAAATACAGTTGGTTTAGAAAAGCCACAGGTCCTATAGAGCTGACACTTGCACGGAAGTTCAAGGGCACAAGGATGAGCTGTCACTACTCCAGGAACTTTTGAAGAAGAACTGAACATAATGGGTGGCCATTGTTGAATTCGGTAAGAGCATGTGTAGATAGATCTGAGATTTTCTGTGTTCTCTTCTCTCCTCCTTCTTCACCAGCAAGGCCTCTCAGTTCCATGTGCCTAAGAGGCAAAACCCCACGCAAAAGCCAGCAGTGGATGGAGACCAAGTCTGGGGGTACTTAGCTAAGGTCAACCCTTAGTAGTCCATTGGAGCAGATGGGATGAATCTAAAGATGTTGGGAGAGCAGCCCAATGTCACAAGAGGGCTGCTGTGATACATTTTGGAAGGTCGTCATGACTGAAGAATCCACATGCATTGTAGGGAAGTCACAGGCATTGGCAAAGCCTCAGAAAACCACAGTGCTGGAAGGAAGGAAGCAGGCACAGGCGTAGGAGTGTGTAGCTGTGGTGGGGATGGCCAAGGGCCTTGGTGGGGCTTTGACACCCCAACAGAACTGAGACCCTTCTCTGCTTAGCTATGGCTTCTGTCTCTTCCACTGTGCGCCATGAGAGGACACCAGATTCTGACAGCTCCGGTGCATTTTTTCTCCTCGCCTGCCCTCCACAGAGCCTGGGACGTGCACTACTGCTGATCTGCACCTGGTGTTACACAGTCCCACATTGCATTGCCCCCAGGAAGTGCTCAGAGTATTTGGAGAGGCAAAGGATACCCCTCCGCAGGGGATGGGGCTGTGGGCTTGACCACTCTGCTTGGTGAAGCACATCAAGGGCTTTCACAGGGGTCACGGAATCACAGAGTTTCAGAGTTGGAAGCGACCTCTAGAGATCATCTAGTCCAACTCCCCTGCTAAAGCAGGATTGCCTGGAGCACATTACTCAGGACTGCATCCAGGCGGGTCTTCAAAACCTCCAGAGTAGGGGACTCCACAACCTCCCTGGGCAGCCTGGGCCAGTGCTCTGTCACCCTCACTGTAAAGAAGTTTTTCCGTGTATTTGAACGGAACTTCCTGTGTATTAACTTGTGCCCATTGCCCCTCGTCCTGCCACTGGGAACCACTGAAAAGAGCCTGGCTCCATCCTCCTTCAACCCACCCTTTAGATAATTGTACGCCATAATAAGGTCTCCCCTCAGCCTTCTCTTCTCCAGGCTAAAGAGTCCCAGCTCTCTCAGCCTTTCCTCATAAGGGAGATGCTCCAACCTCTCAGTTATCTTAGTTGCTTTATGCTGGACTCTCTCCAGCAGTTCCCTGTCCCTCTTGAACTGGGGAGCCCAGAACGGGGGACAATATTCCAGTTGTGGCCCCACCAGGGCAGAGTAGAGGGGGAGAATGACCTCCCTCGACCTACTGGCCACACTCTTCCCTATGCAGCCCAGGATGCCATTGGCATTTTTGGCTACAAGGGCATATTGCTGGGCCATGGATAATTTACCATCTATCAGGACCCCCAGATCCTTCTCCTCAGAACTACTTTCCAGCAGGTCCACCCCTAACCTATACTGGTGCCTAGCATTCTTCCTCCCCAGGTGCAGGACCTTGCCCTTGCTCTCGTAGAACCTCATTAGGTTCTTCTCTGCCCAGCTCTCCAACCTGTCCAGGTCGCGCTGGATGGCAGCACAGCCCTCTGGGGTGTCAGCCACCCCACCCAGTTTGGTATCATCAGCAAACTTGCTGAGGATACACTTTGTCCCCTCATCCAGGTCATTGATAAATATATTAAACAAAATTGCACCGAGTATTGACCCCTGTTGGACACCACTGGTTACAGGCCTCCAGCTAGACTCTGTGCTGCTGATCACAACCCTCTGAGTTCTGTCCTGCAGCCAACTCTCAATCCACCTTGCTTTCACCTCATCTAGCCCATACTTCCTCAGCTTCCTAATGATGATGTTATGGGAGACAGTGTCAAAAGCCTTGCTGAAGTCAAGGTAGATGACATCTACGACTCTCCCCTCATCCAGCCAACCAGTTATAGAAAAGCTATCAGATTGGTCAAGCATGATTTACCCTTGGTAAATCCATGTTGACCACTTCCAATAACTTCCTGTTCCTCAACGTGTTTGGAGATGACAACGTGATGAACATACAGATGTCTATGGGACCTGATGAGATGTATCTCAGAGCCTTGAGGGAATGGGCTGATGTAGTCGGCAATCCACTCTCCATGATATTTGAAAATTCATGGCAGTCAGGTGAAGTCTCTGTGGAAAGGAAAACAGGGCACCCATTTTTAAAAAGGGTGGAGAAAAGGACCCTGGGAACTCCCAACCTGTCAGCCTCACCAATGTGCCTGGAAAGGTCATGGAACAGATCATCCTAGAAGCTATGCTAAGGCCCATGGAGGACAGGGAGGGGATGCAAGGCAGCCAGCATGGCTTCACCAAAGACAAGTCCTGCCTGACCAACTTCGTGACCTTCTATGCTGGAGTGACTAAATCAGTGGACAAGGGAGAGCTACAGATGTCTTCTCTGTGGGATTCTGTGGGGTCTTTGACACAGTCCTCCACAACACCCTTCTCTCTAAATTGGAGAGAGAAGGATTTGATGGATGGACTGTTCAGTGTCTGAGAAATTGTTTGGATAATGGCATCCAGAGGGTAGTGGTCAACAGCTCAATGTCCAGACAGAGATTTGTGACAAGTGGTGTCCCTCAGGGGTACTGTATTGAGACCAGTAAAGTATCTTCATCTTCACCAACATAGACAGTGGGAGTGAGTGCACCCTCAGCAAGTTAGCAGACAACACCAAGCTGAGTGGTGCGGTTGACATGCCTGAGGGACAGGATGCCATCCAGAGGGACCTGAACAAGCTGTAGAAATGGGCCCATGTGAACCTCATGAAGTTCAACAAGGCCAAGTGCAGTATCAGTGCAGGTTGGGGGATGAGGGAATTGAGAGTAAATCTGCCAAGAAGGTTTTGGGGGTACTGGTGGATGAACAGCCAGGCATGTGTACTTGCAGCCCACAAGGCAAACCGTATCCTGGGCTGCATCAAAAGAAGCATGGCCAGCAGGGTGAGGGAGGGGATTCTGCCCCTCTGCTCTGCTCTGGTTAGACCCCCCTGCAGTGCTGCCTCCAGTTCTGGAGCCCCCAACATAAGAAGGACATTGACTTGTTGGAACAGGCTCAGAGGAGGCCACGAAGATGATCAGAAGACTGGAGCCCCTCTGCTAATGAGGACAGGCTGGGAGAGTTGGGGTTGTTCAGCCTGCAGAAGAGAAGTCTCCAGGGAGACGTTGTTGTGGCCTTTCAGTACCTAAAGGGGCTTATGAGAAAGATGAGGACAAACACTTTGGTTCAGCCTGTTGTAATAATGGTTTTAAAGTAAAAGAGGGTAAATTTAGACTAGATATAAGGAAGAAATATTTTATGCTGAGTTTGGTGAAACACTGGCACGGGTTGCCCAGAGTGGTGGTAGATGCTCTGTCCCTGGAAACATTCGAGGTCAGGTTGGAAGGGGCTGTGAGCAACCTGATCCAGTTGAAGATGTCCCTGCTCGCTGCAGGGGGTTTGGGCTAGACGACCTTTCATGGTTCCTTCCAACACAAACTATTCCATGCTTCTCCAATTCTATGACAAGAAAATGATGAAAGCCCTAGAGGGCATGACTTGTTTGTTCAGCTTAGAGAAGAGGAGCCTGAGGGGTGACCTCATTGCTGTCTTCAGTTTCCTCATGATGGGGAATGCAGAGGGAGGTGCTGACCTCTTCTCTCGCGTCTGTTGATAGGATACAAGGGAGTGGCTTGAAGCTGTGTCAAGGAAAGTTCAGACTGGCTATTGGAAAAATGTTCTTCCCTAAGAGAGTGGTCAAGCACTGGAACAAGTTCCCCAGGGAAGTGACCATGACCCCAAGCGTGCCACTGTTCAACAAGCGATGTTACAATGCTCTTAGATACAGGCCTTAACTTGTAGGTTGCCCTGTGTGGAGTCAGGAGGTGGACTCGATGATCCTCATGGGTCCCTTCCAACTCAGGATGTTGTACGACTGTATGATGCCCATCCAGTTCCACCTTGTCTGTGAGTAAGAGTCCAAACGCAGCCAGCTCATCAGCTTTCTCTGCCAGAACCTGTCTCCAGCATCCTCTGCAAATCTCCTGGTCTGATTCTTTCCAGCCCCGCTGACCTTGCAGCAGATTTTGCGGTGCTTACGCTACCCATGTAACCCAGGACTGGTGACTACAAGGCTTCCTCCGAGGCAAGGCTCTCCGCACTCTACGCTCCCCTTAGCACAGAGCACACCTCCACCACCTCATCACCCTGCCTGCCTTCCTGAGGAACCATACCCATCCACGGCTGCCCTCCCACCGCTCAACCTGTCCCACCACAGCTCTGGAGGCAGGGCAGAGACAGATGCTGGTAAAGAGGAGGCGGCTGGATGTGGGATGTGGAGCTGGTCAGAGATGGTGACTCAGAGGAAAAGAGGGTGAGAAGCAGGTAAAGGTGACCCAAATTGAGGTGTTGATTGTGAGGTCACTTCTTTTACAGGACCCTGACTGGCCAGCAGCTGGGAGGAGCCATTTTGAGGGAAAGCAGCACATCACGGAGCCGCCTATCCCAACAGAGAAAAAACAGGGGCAGAGTAAAATTCGGGGCAGAGGGGAGGGACTCTTGACTGCTCATGCAACCATCAACTCCAGGTGAGCTTTGCCTTTTCTGAAAACACACCCGTGTGACACAGGCAATAAATATCAAAGTCTTTTCTGTAGCCTGTCCTTGCTGTCACTTCCTAACGGCTGTGTCAAGGCCACTGCCAGTGCACTGTCCCACCACTGGCCCAGCCCTGCTGCCCCAAATGTGGTCCCATGGCCCTGCTGCACAGGAACTGCAGAGGGTAAGTTCATTCAGGGGTGGAGAGATGTACCCCTGGCACAGTCCCCTGACAGCCCTCAGTGCTCTTTCCATATCAGCCTTCCTGATTGGGCAGCCTCCCCCAGTGCCCTAGTCACACAGAAGCTGCCCCGAGCTCATTCTCTTTCTCACATCTTATTTCTGACACACGTGTGGTGCCCCGTTCTTCTCCAGGGACATCCAGAGAGGGTTCCTCCCCACAGAGTTTTTTCCCCAGCTGACCAGGTCCGTGCTACCTGGGCAGACATTCCTGGTTCCCTCCTGGGGCTCCCTGCAAGGCCTCAAGCTGGTGGTGCCGCTTTGCAGAGCAAGGCGGTTGTAGAGCCCTTGGGCCACAGGGTGACCCCACACTGGCTGGGCTGGTCAGGCTGGGGAGCGGACACTTCCCATGGGGCTGTGGAATATCACAGGACATTCCAACTCTCTCTGGGAGTGTTCAGGGTTGTCACAGGGTCCAGTCCATGGCTTCTTTTGAAGGGGACATGAATTACTCCCCAGTCTCCCTCATGCCTGCTGTGTCCCCGCTGCTTATCCTGACATTGCAGAGCCCTCATTAGACCTTACTGGCCTGTCCTTCCTTTGCTTTTACCTTATTGTGAAACTCCACCCACTGTGCACCGAAGAGAAGGCACATGGTGTCTCTGGAGACTTCATGTGCTCTCCTGGTGGCTCCTGATACTTCCCTGAAGGACAGGAGTCTGTTAGTAGCCCTTCCACATGTGAGACAGCCCCCAGCAGGTGCCTCTTGACCGTTCAGGATCTCCAGTGGCACTGGGCACTCACAGGTCAAGGCTCAGTCCTGTCCTCATTCCGTTATACAACACCCCATACTCTCATCCCCCAAGTCCATTCAGCACCCAAGCACATCACCAAGGCCTTTTAGCCTGCAGCTCCCTGAGTGTATTGTGTGCTCCACTTTGGGGAAAAAAAGCCAAAGCTTCACACACAGTACTGGTGAAAACCCCTTTTATTACAAAGATGCCACAAAGGAAGCCACTATCAGTGTGGTGATAGACTCAATTGCAGGTCTCTGGGTAAGACAGACTGGGTTCATCCTCTGAAGAAGTGGGACAAAAGCAACTATTTGTGGACAGACAGGTTTATTACTGACACAATGACCACAAGAAAAAAAATGCCTGAGATACATATAAAGTCACTGGTGAAGAGAGGTGGGCAACTCATTGTTGCTGAAGTATACTGGTAGAATCAGTTTCTTCAGGGCATCCTTGATCTCCTGGTTCCTCATGCTGTAGATGAGGGGGTTCACTGATGGAGGAACGACTGAGTACATGACTGCCACCACCAGATCTAGAACCGGGGAGGACACGGAAGGGGGCTTCAGGTAGGCAAATATGCCAGTGCTGACAAATACGGAGACCACGTCCAGGTGAGGGAGGCACGTGGAAAAGGCTTTGTGCCGTCCCTGCTCCGAGGGGATCCTCAGCACGGCCCTCAAGATCTGCACATAGGACAGCACAATGAAAACAAAACACCCAAAGACTAAAAAGGCAGTAAGCACTAGAAGGCCAACTTCTGTGAGGTGGGCATCTGAGCAGGAGAGCTTGAGGATGTGGGGGATTTCACAGAAGAACTGGTCCAGGGCATTGCCCTGGCAGAGGGGCAGTGAAAATGTATTGGCCGTGTGCAGCACAGCATAGAGAAACCCACTGCCCCAGACAGCTGCTGCCATGCGGACACAAGCTCTGCTGCCCAGGAGGGTCCCGTATTGCAGGGGTTGGCAGATGGCAATGTAGCGGTCATAGGCCATGACAATGAGGAGAGAAAACTCTGCTCCAAGCAAGAAGAGAAGCATAAAGACCTGTGCAGCACATCCTGCATAGGAGATGGCCCTGGTGTCCCACAAGGAATTGGCCATGGCTTTGGGCACAGTGATGGAGATGGATCCAAGGTCAAGAACAGAGAGGTTGTGGAGGAAGAAGTACATGGGGGTGTGGAGGCGGTGGTCGCAGGCGATGGCAGTGATGATGAGGCCGTTTCCCAGGAGGGCAGCCAGGTAGATGCCCAGGAAGAGCCAGAAGGTCAAGAGCTGCAGCTCCCGTGTGTCTGCGAATGCCAGGAGGAGGAAGTGGGTGATGGAGCTGCCATTGGGCATCAGCTGTTTCTAGTATGGGGGCTCTGTTGAAGGAAGGAAAAGACAGGAAAAATAAGGACAGACTTCTGTGAACAAAGCCACTCCATTTGTCATAGAAATCACCCCAGTTGAAATGCATTTCCTTTCTCTGGTTGATGCTGGCTGAGTGTGATGTGAGGAGCAGGTCCT
Source organism: Vanellus vanellus (assembly GCF_965231255.1). Lineage (NCBI taxonomy): Eukaryota > Metazoa > Chordata > Aves > Charadriiformes > Charadriidae > Vanellus > Vanellus vanellus. The sequence continues at coordinate 195,210 of NW_028128563.1, read as the reverse complement.
CTGCCCGTGTGCTGCTGAGGAGTCAGCCCTGCTCTGCTGCAGTGGGTACAGGGGAGCCGTTTTGTGACGGCGCCCACGGTCAGAAGGGGTGTCAGATGTAATCCACCTCTCATGGAAAAGTTCAGTATCTGCTCTCAGGACTATTCAGAGTGTTGGCTGCAGAGCAGAGGCTTAGCATGTCCTTTTAATAATTTTGTCTGATGTTTTATTTTCCGTGATAACATCTCAGGAATGTAGAAACCTTCATTTTGATAACTAATCGCATTATGATTCTTGAGATGGAGCAGACAAAAGGGCCGATCTCTCTGTGGCTTAGAGCAAACTCAGGAGAGCTGCTGTGTCCATCAGTTGTTTTCCTGTATCTGCCCTGCACTTTCACTTGTGCTGCCTTGAACGTGACTTCACACACAAATTACTCTTTAAAAAACCCAAGAAACTGAACACGTACAGGATCAGGGGAGCACTTGTTGAAAGGGCACATCTGCGCACTCTTCTCTGTCCCAGCCCAGAGATGGAGCTGTGATGGAGAGAGCAGGACACAACTACTCCCCGAGAGAAGCAAAGCACTCTGAGAGGAGAGTGCCCACCCCCGAGGAAAGGCTCAGCACTCCCCAGGACCCGACGGCAGAGCTGTGCCTCACTGGGGGCAGCTCGCAAGCCCCGCAGGACCGGCAGAGCAGGCAGTCGGGGTGCCGCAGAGGAGATGCTCTGAAGAGAGAGTGCTCTCACGTCCCAGCAGACAGCACCCAGCAGACACCTCCATGGAGGAGCCCAGGAGAGCTGGCTGAAGGCAGCCTCCCCCCGGGCGTGTTGGCAGTTTCCCCCCGGCCCTTGCCCCTGTCTCTGCTGCCTGGGGCTGTCCCTGCCAGGAGCTGTTGCTCTGTCCCCAGGTCTCCCCCTGCCAGTGCTGCCAGAGCCCATCCCACCCGCTGTGTGCTCAGCTCTGCCCTGCAGCCCCCTCCCAGCAGCAGGGCATTGCCCAGGGCCAGCTCTGGCTGGGCAGGCTCCCGTGGGGACAGCAGAGACACCGGAAGGGCTGCAAAAGCCACACTGATGCTGCCTGTGAGCCACGGAGTGGTGATTCCTGACACTCCATGGTTTATTCATCTCTAAGAGAAACAGATTCAGAATTTCACTGCCTCCTCTTGCACTGTGAGATGAATTTCTATGTCCCATTGTCCATGCAGGGAACCCCAGGTATAAGACAGGAAGAACAGGTCCCTTCCCTTTCAGGCAGCCCCCGCCTTGCTTTGCTGCTTGAAAATTCCCCTGGGAATGCCCTGCAGTGATATGGATCTGTGAACAGCCCTGACCCACACAGCACCCTCTCCACAGCAGGACCCTGCCCTGCCAGAGGTTGTGCTCCTTCCACCCACAGCTTCTCCCACAGAAGCTCCGTGGGAGCTCCTCGGGCAGGCGCAGAGCTGACCCTGGCAGGCGGCAGAGTCCCTGCCCCGGCACACAGCCCCCGGGGTGCAGGGACCTGCTGGCAAGGACGGCCCTGCCCACCCCTGCTTGCACACCCACCTTCACACACATTCACATTTCCCAACAAGAGCTCTCCATCCCCCCTTACATATCCCACAAGCTGTGGGTTATTCCAGCGTTAGGAGATGCCTCCAGCAGCTCCACCAGCATTGCCCTGCACCCACAGACTCACCCTGTGCAGCACTGCCAAGATTTCTCCTCCAGTGAGCTCTCACTCCTCCTCCCAGTCCTGACCACCGTGAAGCTCTCTCTCTGCCTTGCTCATCTCCCTGAGGTCCCCTGGCACTGCCCTCAGCCCTGCTGCGCTGTGCAGAGGAGCTGCTCTTGCGCAGAGCTGTCTCTCTGCAGCTCAGACCACTTGTTGGCAGCTCCCTCTGTCCCGGGAGCCCGGCCCAGCTCAGCAGCACAGCACCAGCCCACCGCACTTTAATGACCCCTCTGGTGGGTTTGGTGCTGAGTCCATCAACCTCAGACATGAGAGGAACCTGAAGAAACCTCTCAGGGACTCCAAGTCAGATGCAAACTCCAAAGTTTCTTGTGGTGTTAATGGGTCCCACGGGGATGAGTGGCAGAGCCAACAGCCATGACCAGAGACGTGAAGAGGTTGGCTGTGTCAGGGGGCTTCTTCCAGCTTTGCCACATCCCCCTGTCATCTCCACCACAGGCTGTCCTACAGTGTCACCTCACTGGTGCCTCTTTCCCTGCAGGCTGTAGCCATCCCCCTGGCTGCCCCACCTTGCTCTTCCTTGAAACACAAAGCCTTGGGCTCATCCAGACTCCTTCTGGGTGATGTGTTGCACCACGGCACTGCCCTAGGAGGGAAATTTCTTCTTCCTCATGTCCAGACTGGAACTCCCCAGCTGACTTTGTGACATTATTTCTTTCTCATGCTGTTTTGCACCAGGAAGAAAAGCTCCACCAGCTCTGAAACCACCCTGCAAGCACTCTCAGGCTACTCCTATCCTGTCCTCAGTCTCCACACCAGTCAGCCCACGGCCCTCAGCCTCTATGGTCATGCGCTTGAGGCCTCCAAACCCCGTCTTGGGCGGTCTCTGGGCACTCTCCACAGGGTTTGCAGATGATAGTATAGTGGTCATAGACCAAGAAAGACGGACTGTGACTTTTTACCAAGGCCTGTAGGAGCAGGAGAAGGGGCAATGGCTTTCAACTGAAAGAGGGTAGATTTACTTTGGCTATAAGGAAGAAAGAGTTTGCAATGAGGGTGGCAAGACACTGGAAGAGGTTTCCCGGAGAAGCTGTGGATGCAACATTCCTGGAAGTGTCCGAGGACAGAAGTTTTGAGCAACCTGAACTAGTGAAAGATGTCTCTGTCCATATGGCATGGGAGGGGGAGAGAGGGGACGACTAGGTGATTTTTTAGTTCCCTTCCAACCCAAACCACTCTATGATTCTTGGATTCTGATATTCCCAACTCCTTCTCTACAAGCTGTAAATACCTACCTACACCATGCAGGCATTTTAAGCTGACCTTGTCCCACACCCTGCCATAAAAAAGAAAGAACGGCCATTTCTAGAACAAGAATTGCCGTATTTTCAGAGGAACAATTCAAAAACCCAACAGGTAAAACATCATTTTAAGATTAGTCCGATCTTCAAAAAAGGCAAGAAGGAGGACCCAGGGAACTACAGACCAGTTAGTCTCACCTCTGTCCCTGGGAAGGTAATAGAGTGACTCATTCTGGACGTCATCTCCAAACACGTTGAGTTATTAGAAGTGGTCAACATGGATTTACCAAGGGTAAATCATGCTTGACCAATCTGATAGCTTTCTATGATGTTATAACTGGTTGGCTGGATGAGGGGAGAGTCGTGGATGTCATCTACCTTGACTTCAGCAAGGCTTTTGACACTGTCTCCCATGACATCCTCATTAGGAAGCTGAGGAAGTATGGGCTAGATGAGGTGACAGTGAGGTGGATTGAGAGTTGGCTGCGGGACAGAACTCAGAGGGTTGTGATCAGCGGCCCAGAGTCTAGTTGGAGGCCTGTAACCAGTGGTGTCCCCCAGGGGTCAATACTCGGTCCAATTTTGTTTAATATATTCATTAATGACCTGGATGAGGGGACAGAGTGTATCCTCCGCAAGTTTGCTGATGATACCAAACTGGGTGGGGTGGCTGACACCCCAGAGGGCTGTGCTGCCATCCAGCGCGACCTGGACAGGTTGGAGAGCTGGGCAGAGAAGAACCTAATGAGGTTCTACGAGAGCAAGGGCAAGGTCCTGCACCTGGGGAGGAAGAATGCTAGGCACCAGTATAGGTTAGGGGTGGACCTGCTGGAAAGTAGTTCTGAGAAGAAGGATCTGGGGGTGCTGATAGATGGTAAATTATCCATGGCCCAGCAAAGTGCCCTTGTAGCCAAAAATGCCAATGGCATCCTGGGCTGCATAGGGAAGAGTGTGGCCAGTAGGTCGAGGGAGGGCATTCTCCCCCTCTACTCTGCCCTGGTGAGGCCACAACTGGAATATTGTGTCCAGTTCTGGGCTCCCCAGTTCAAGAGGGACAGGGAACTGCTGGAGCAGGTCCAGCAAAGGGCAACTAAGATGATTAAGGGCATGGAGCATCTCCCTTATGAGGAAAGGCTGAGAGAGCTGGGACTCTTTAGCCTGGAGAAGAGAAGGCTGAGGGGAGACCTTATTATGGCGTACAAGTATCTAAAGGGTGGGTTGAAGGAGGATGGAGCCAGACACTTTTCAATGGTTCCAAGTGACAGGACGAGGGGTAATGGGCACAAGTTGGAGCATAGGAAGTTCCATTCAAATACAAGAAAAAACTTCTTTAACTCTGAAGAAGGGTGACAGAGCACTGGCCCAGGCTGCCCAGGGAGGTTGTGGAGTCCCCTTCTCTGGAGATTTTCAAGACCCGCCTGGATGCAGTCCTGAGTAATGTGCTCTAGGCAATCCTGCTTTAGCAGGGGAGTTGGACTAGATGATCTCTACAGGTCCCTTCCAACTCTGAACATTCCATGATTCTGTGGTTCTGTGAAAAAGGAATTCCATGGCAGCAAGATGAGCTTTTGGTTCTTTAGGAACAGTTACAGAAGAAAAAAATCTAAAGTAGGACCACTGCTGAATTCATTAAGAGTGGGTGCAGTTAGATCTGAGGTACTTAATGTCCTCTTTGCCTCGGTTACCACCAGCGAGGTCTCCAAAGCCTCTGGGCTTTGAGGCAGGACTCTTGAGGAGAAGCACAGAATGGTAGGGGTTTGGAAGGGACCTTTGGGGATCTAGTCCAACCCCCCTTGCAAAGCAGGTTCACCTAGAACAATCTGCAGAGGATGGGGACTAAGCCAGGTGTTCTTGAGCCAACTCCACCCTTACCAGTCCGTGGGACCAGAAGGTTTGCATCCAAGGGTGCTGAGACAGTGGTTTTCTCCAGGAGGTTCTGGTCTGTGATGATCCCAGTAAAAAAGGAACTCAGATTCCTTAAGGGATCTTTCAAGCTGCTGTCAGTGAGGGCAATATCACAGAGGCAATCTTGTTTCCTTTAGAAGGTATGAACCCCAGGAGGTGTCGCAGAGAATGGGCTTTGCCCTGAATGCAGCAAACCATGCAGACCCTCTCCATAGAAGACATTCTCCTGCTTTGGTCAGTCAAGCTACCGTAGGAGTTTCCTACAAGGAAACAACACTATTCCTCATCTCTGCAGTTAAACAGCAACGATGTTTTCATGAGAACTTCTTGCTGCAGCATTGCAGACAGGCCAGGCCATGCAGGAGGCGTATTTTCCAGTACAGAGTGGGACCTGCCTGCAGGCTCTTGTGTGCCAATACACTGCTGAGGTTGTCCTGCGGCCACAAGCCCTGTGCAGCACAGCGCAGGTGTGAAGGCCATGCCGTACGTGCAGCCGAGTGCAGCGCAGCACCAACTGCTCGGTGCACAATGCGTTTTCGGATCAGCACCAGCGCTCAGGTTTCCCTGCACTGAAACTTGGTGCCACAGCTGAGGGGCTGCAGCCCAAATGTGCACTGCCAGGAGGAGCCCCATGTCTTGTCACAGCATGGTGATGTTTTGGGGTGAAATGAGATCAGGTGGGGCAGTTTTCTGAGCTGGGGTGCTGCAATGAAAGGGTACAGGCTCTGCTGGAGGGAGGGGCAGGGAGGATGAGGATGGGGGGATGCCCCCTGTGTGAAGGAGCAGCTCAGTTCTATGGAGCGCCTCGACGAGATGGGAAACATGTTGAGGAAGCTGGTGTGAGAGAGGATGGGAGGAAAAGTCAGTCCAGGTGACACTGTCTTGGCAGCTATCCACTCCTTGATCAGGGAGAGGAGGCAGAAAACCTCTTCTCACAACAACCTGGAGAAGTCTCCAGGTTCATGAGCAGGTTCCCATGAGGAACCGTAAGTGTCCTGGAATTCACTGGCCAGGCAAAGCAACAGGGTGCCAACAGTCTGGAGGATCTTGGGATGACTTCTTAACAGAGCTGCCAGGTGGGCCAGGAAGGGTGATGCTCACCTGGCCCTGGTCCTGGCCAACAAGGAAGAGCTGGTCAGGATGTGATCATCAGTGTCAGCCCTGGCTGTCATGACCAGGAAATAGTGGGGTCCCAGGTGCCAAAGAGGAGTGAGGAAGGCCAGCAGCGGAGCACAGATGGGCGGGCTCCAGAGGAGAACACTTTAACGTGCTTGGGAGACTGATACAAGTGGTGCCCTGGGAAGCAGCTCTGTAGGGTGAAGGAGCTCAGGAAATCTGATAGGCCGTGCAGGACAGCCTCCTCCAAGGACAGGAATGGTCTATCTGAATAGCCATGAAGAGAAACACCCCTCTGAGGAGGCTGCTGGTGTAAAGTGAGTGAGCGCCAGGGCCCAAAGGCAGCCGGCAGGAGGTAGAAGCAGGGGCAGCTGCCAAGGAGGAATTGAGAACCCTTGGCCCTGCATGGAGGGAGGGTGCCAAAGCCAAAGCTCCCATGGGCTGGAGAGTTTCAGGGCTGGGGAGCAAAAGCAAAAAGAGCTGATGCAGGCTTGGAGGGTCATGGGGAATGCGTCACCCTCTGCCTGGAGGCCTGTGACAAGTGGGCGCTGCAGAGGTTTGCATCTTGGATGCATGCATCAGCCTAGGAGAGGGGGGTTCCTCCTGCAAGGGATGTTGCAGGGCCTGTGCCAGTCCATCCATGTCGGTCTAGATGGTGCAGAGTCTACTTGAAGACATTCCTCTAAGCCAAATGCATTGGTATTAATGCAAAACTGGCTAGTTAAAATCAAACATTTTATTCCCTTTGTCTCTCTGCTTTGACATCTTTTCACTGTGACTGCACGTCTGTAATCTCTCTAATAAGCCATGTCAGAACTGAAGACTAAAGGAAAACTATGCCCAGACTTGGTTCCTTCGGGTGTTTTTTGTGGGAATGAGCCCTCTGGTGCCGAGTTCATGAACTGCAGCTCCTGAAAACTGACCAAGCTTCTGGGGAAGTAAAAGAAGCAAACCTGCAGGTTTCTGAGGGTGTTAGCAGGCCCTGCTGACGTCCACACTAAAGAGGGAAGGAGCAGACAAAGCACCTGTCTCTGGGGACTGGTAAAGCAGGAAGTTGAAGGCACTTGGTACAGGAGGATATTTAAAGGTGAAGACCCCTGTGAAAGCCCTTGATGTGCTTCACCAAGCAGAGTGGTCAAGCCCACAGCCCCATCCCCTGTGGAGGCGTATCCTTTGCCTCTTCAAATACTCTGGGCACTTTGCCCCAATGCAATGTGGGACTGTGTAACACCAGGTGCAGATCAGCAGTAGTGCATGTCCCAGGCTCTGCGGAGGGCAGGCGAGGAGAAAAAATGCACCGGAGATGTCAGAATCTGGTGTCCTCTCATGGCACAGAGTGAAAGAGACAGAAGCCATAGCTAAGCAGACAAGGGTCTCAGTTCTGTTGGGGTGTCAAAGCCCCACCAAGGCCCTTGGCCATCCCCACCACAGCTACACACTCCTACGCCTGTGCCTGCTTCCTTCCTGCCAGCACTGTGGTTTTCTGAGGCTTTGCCAATGCCTGTGACTTCCCTACAATGCATGTGGATTCTTCAGTCATGACGACCTTCCAAAATGTATCACAGCAGCCCTCTTGTGACATTGGGCTGCTCTCCCAACATCTTTAGATTCATCCCATCTGCTCCAATGGACTACTAAGGCTTGGCCTTAGCTAAGTACCCGCAGACTTGATCTCCATCCTCTGCTGGCTTTTGCGTGGGGTTTTGCCTCTTAGGCACATGGAACTGGGAGACCTTGCTGGTGAAGAAGGAGGAGAGAAGAAAACACAGAAAATCTCAGATCTATCTACACATGCTCTTACCAAACTCAGCAATGGCCACCCATTATGTTCAGTTCTTCTTCAAAAGTTCCTGGACTAGTGACAGCTCATCCTTGTGCCCTTGAACTTCCGTGCAACTGTCAGCTCTATAGGACCTGTGGCTTTTCTAAAACCAACCGTATTTCTAAATTCTTCCTTTGTTTTAACACGTGCATCCACATCTCTCATGCTTCATTTTCTCTATGGAGATTCCCCATGAATTTCCTGTTTCCCCAAGCTCCTCTCCTGACAGCTGGGCTTGTTTTTTCTGACTATTGGTATGACTACACTCTCCTACTTGACAGATGCTGTCCTTGCAGATGAGGTATACTGAGCTCTGCTGCCCTTCTGTGCTGCTCACATCAGCTCTCTGACTAAAAGTCACAAGACTAGGCCAAAGGCTACTTCTCTGAGGTCTAGCATCTATACTCTTCTATTCTCCTTCCTTTTGGGAGGATAGACCCCACTATTTCATGGACACGATAGCCAAAGCTGACATTCTTGTAACGTCCATGTCCAGCTCTACCTTCTTTGAAATTAACAGATGCAGATGAGTATTACCATTGTTGGCCAATCTGGCAGCTGTGCTATAGAGACTGGGATCCTAAGCTGTGTCTTGACCAATATTCTTGAGAAGCCTCCAGGACAGTTTGCATGCAGTTGTGGTCCCCTTCCAGTGAATGCCAGGGCAATTAAAGTTACCAAGGTGATGTAAATATGTTCATTGTCTCCCACCACAATGTAACCCTTACGGGTCTCTTTTCTGACCCTTACACACAGGGGTTCACCCAGTTTATTTATCACCTAGAGGAGCTCCACAAATCTAAGCAGGTCCTTCACCCTGAGGGCAAGCCTCTCTCAAAATTTCTGCCCTCCGGATCATCCTTACCCACCCATCACAGCACCACAGTCATGGCAGATGTCCCAACACCACTCAGCTCTTCTTCCCTCCAAGTGCAATGAAGAGATGGCACACACAGCTCCAGCCCCTTCTCTCTGTGCCCAGGCTGAAGGCCCTGGGGCATGGCTGGGCTGCAGCACTTCAGCTGTGGCACACTTGGGCTGAGAGCAGACTTGCAAGAGGGAAATCTGCTTCCAAGGCCCCAAGACCTCAGCTGTGCAAAGGCTTTGCTTCAGAGCAGAGACATGCTGAAGTGGATGGCAGATGGCAGTGTGAAGAAGAAATGAGGTGCACACAAAGGGAGCAAGCTCTGTGGTGGGGATGAAGCTGGTCTCAAGATGAACAAGATGATGTTGAAAATGTCCTTGGTGTGGACATGCTGTGATTCAGGCTCACTGTGAAAATCATTGGCCTGATCCATGATTGTATCATCAAGGGGATGGCTAAAAAATTCAGGAGAGAAGAACCAGCATAGTTTGAGAGTGAAGGAACACAAGAGGAGGCCCTGGTGTGATGTGCTTGCTGTTCAGGCGCTGCCCAGTGTCTCTGGAGAGAGAAGGGACAGAGCTTGTGCCACTGCAGGGGTGGGATTCAGTCAGTGGCCCAAAGGCACCCACTCTGTCTGAGATGCCCTGGGTGATGCCTGTCACACAGCCAGGCTGGGGGGGACAGGGCTCCTGTACAGGACCTCTGCTGTCCCTGTCCGGCGCATGAAATTGTTCTGAACAGCCCTTGCACCTCCCTGAGCACTGCAGGACAGAATCTGTAAACTAAATTGAGGTTCAGCTGCCCTGAATTAGGTCAGGCAATGAAGGGATGCACGTGAGACAACTGCCATCATACTCCGGGGACATGTGGAAAAGAGAGCTGATGGAGAAGAGAGAGACTGAGCTCTGCCTGTGCCACGTGACTCCATTTGGTCAGCTGAATCCCTCTATGGGCTGCCCTGGGCAGAAGGAAGAGTTACAGGGGCACTTGTCCTCCACGTGGACACCTTGTGTCATTGAAGTTGGCCAAAGGGTTTTCCCACCAGCCTCCACCAAGATGCCCCAAGATGCTGCCCTGTCTCTCTGAATTGCTCCACTAGAGCTTTCAGTTCCCAGCATGCCTCTTGGTCACCTTTGGCACCAAAGATGTCCCCAGGTGTCTGTGTCCGCACATCTTCCTCCTGCCCTCCCTCTCCATTACTTCACAAGGGAGCTGAGACCAGGAGCTCACATGCAGGAGCCGCTTTTGTGCCCTTGTGAAGTGAGGCCAGAGGAATGCCACCTGCTGGGGGTTTGTGGTGGGCATGGGATGGAGCTAACTCCTGTTGTAGCCCCAGGGACTAGAAACCCAGGCTGAGAAGGCTCCATTGACTCAACTAAATGCCTTCCCTCCTAACAGGAAAAGGAGATTGCTCCCTGGCATTGTCTTGGTGTTCTCTCTAATACTAAAACAACCAAAAAAAAAGGTAATCATGGACCTCAGTCTTTCTCTGACTGAGAATTGAAACCGCTGGATAGAAGTTTCCCTGCCCAGCAGAGGGAGAAAACATCAGTGATGACTTCAGCTTGTTTCCCAGCAGGTTCCCCTGGAGCCCCAGGGACATCTCTGAGGAAGCCCAGAGGGGACAGAGACAGTGCCAACGTGAGCTGCTGCTCTGCTGCTGATCTGGGCTGGGCTGCTGGGACAGATGGAGCTCCTGGCAAGCGGGCAGCGCTGCAGAGAGACAGCTCTGCCCAGGAGCAGCTCCTCTGCACAGCGCAGCAGGGCTGAGGGCACTGCCTGCAGGCAGCGAGGGCAGAAGAGAGAAGGGAGAGAGAGGTAAATGAGTCCTCAGGTGGGAGGACAGGAGAGAGCTCACCGGGGGAGAACCCTTCACAGCCTTTCCCATGGTAAGTCTGTGGCTGTGGGGCAATGCAGATGAGTTCCTGGCAGTGTCTCCTACACCTGGCACATGCCATGGCTGATCGGAGCTGTCAGTACGTCTCTCGTGGCTTTTCTGGTGTGGAGCAGGATGACATGCTTCAGAGCAGGGATGCCCTACTGCACTTTCAGAGGGACAATGAAGGTCAGCTGCCTTCTCCCAGGTATGGCTCTCGGGTTTGAAGATAGGTGTGCAGGCAGGGGTGGGCAGGGCTGTCCTTGCCAGCAGGGTCCCTGCACCCCGGGGGCTGTGTGCCGGGGCAGGGACTCTGCCGCCTGCCAGGGTCAGCTCTCCGCCTGCCTGGGGAGCTCCCACGGTGCTGTGGGGAAAAGATGTGGGTTTATGGAGCAACCTCTGGCAGGGCAGGGTCCTTCTGCTGTACAGAGGAAAGTCAAGGCAGGGGCTACCTTAAAGACAGAGACCTTTCCAGGCTCTGTGCTCTCAGCTGTCTCCTAAGGGAAAGGAGCTGTCACTATGACACTGAGAGATCAGCAGCTCTGCCACAAACCTCATCAAGTGCCTTCACCCACTCCTCCACCTACAGACAGCACCAGCATCCCCTCTGCTTGCAGCATCAGGCTGGATCTGCTCCACTCCTTCGGACCCGCACAGAGTGAGGTGGCCCTGGGCAGTGCCCTGCTGCTGGGAGGGGGCTGCAGGGCAGAGCTGAGCACACAGCGCGTGGGATGGGCTCTGGCAGCACTGGCAGGGTAGACCTGGGGACAGAGCAACAGCTCCTGGCAGGGACAGCCCCAGGCAGCAGAGAGCCCCTCCACCCTCTGCATCCCTCTCTGCTCAGCTGCACAGGGAGAGAGAAAGCAGTGTGGAGAAATGGGCTTTGAAACTGGACTCTCCCACACTCACAAAAGCCCTTTCATTTTTTTTTTTTTTTCTTCAAGTACATTTTTAGGGGGTCGTTTGTCCCATGGAGATAGGTGTAAGCAGGAGTACCTGCATGGTGACCAGCAGGTCACTGGTGGACAGAGCAGCTCTCCTGAATCTGCACTAGGGCACAGAGAGCCTTTTTTTCCCTTCGGGCTCACCAGTGTTCAGACTAAAAGAACTGGGAAAGAGGAGTATTTCTGCCCCTTCAAAGGAAGTGCCCTCAGCAGCACAAACCTGATCGCACTAAAAGGAGCTGAATGAAAGCATGACAAAGAAAGAGAAATCAATGTGGAGGGATTTTTTTGTGAAATATCACAGGATTGGTTCAGAGAAGTCTGCCGTATATTGTCAATGTGTCCTCCTCTTTCAACAGTGGCCCATGCCCAGAGTGAACAGATGTCCAACAGCAGCTCCATCACCCACTTCCTCCTCCTGGCATTCGCAGACACATGGGAGCTGCAGCAGTTGACCTTCTGGCTCTTCCTGGGCATCTACCTGGCTGCCCTCCTGGGAAACGGCCTCATCATCACCACCATCGCCTGCGACCACCACCTCCACACACCCATGTACTTCTTCCTCCTAAACCTCTCTCTTCTTGACATGGGCTCCATCTCCACCACTCTCCCCAAAGCCATGGCCAATTCCCTCTGGAACACCAGGGCCATCTCCTACCAGGGGTGTGCTGCACAGATCTTCTTTTTCTTTTTCTTTGCTACAGCAGAGTTTTCTCTTCTCACTGTCATGTCCTATGACCGCTACGTTGCCATCTGCCATCCCCTGCACTACGGGACCCTCCTGGGCAGCAGAGCTTGTGTCAGCATGGCAGCAGCTGTCTGGGGCAGTGGGTTTCTCAATGCTGTGCTGCACACGGCCAATACATTTTCACTGCCCCTCTGCCAAGGCAATGCCCTGGACCAGTTCTTCTGTGAAATCCCCCACATCCTCAAGCTCTCCTGCTCACACTCAGACTACCTCAGGGAAGTTTGGCTTCTTGTGTTCAGTGCCTTGATTGCTTTTGTTTGCTTTGTTTTCATTATGCTGTCCTACGTGCAGATCTTCAGGGCAGTGCTGAGGATCCCCTCGGAGCAGGGACGGCACAAAGCCTTTTCCACGTGCCTCCCTCACCTGGCTGTGGTCTCCCTGTTCATCAGTACTGCCATTTTTGCCTACCTGAAGCCCCTCTCCATCTCCTCCCTATCTCTTGATCTGGTGGTGGCTGTGCTGTACTCTGTGGTGCCTCCATCAGTGAACCCCCTCATCTACAGCATGAGGAACCAGGAACTCAAGGATGCAATATGGAAATTGATGACCAGATGATTTTCTGAAGTAAGAAAGTCTCTTCTTCTGCAAAACACTCCTAATGTATCTCATTATAGACCAAGGCCATCTGCTGTATTTTTTGTCTTGGTTTTTGGTTTTTTGATTGTTCTTGGTTTTCTTGTTTTACTTTGTGTAATGTTGTTTCAAATGAAATGTCATTGTGTGAGCTGTTTCTACTCACACATCTATCCAAATCTGTGGGACCCACAGACTGTGTAAATGAGGACGCATGCTTTCTGTCTATTTCAACTACATAAAGAAACTTCCAGGACTAGAGAAAACAGCCTCACATTTAACCAGGGGACGTTTAGTCTGGATAATAAGAAAAAATTCTTAACTGAAAGCGTTATCAAGCATCAGAACAGGATGCCCAGGGAAGTGATGGAATCACCATCCTTGGAGGAATTTAAAAGGTGGGTAGACGTGGTGCTGAGGGACATGGTTTAGTGGTGGTTTTGGCAGGGTTAGGTTGATGGTTAGGCTTGATGATCTTAATGGTCCTTTCCAACCCAAACAATTCCATTCTATGATTCTGTGACTTGCTTGCCCAAGACCGTTCCTTTGAGACATTCTGTGGAGCTGCAGGGGAGTGCCTGTGTGCAGAGCTGGAGGGGAAAGAGTCCCAGCACAGCAGCACTGCCCTTGGTCTTGCCAGAGCTGCTCTCTTGCCACTTCCACGCTCTCCTCCGGAGCCCTTGCCTTGCTGTAAGGCTGAGTGCTCAGGCAGCTCCTAGTCCTGCTGTGTGGCAGCCCTGTGAGCACAGGAGGGACAGGCACTGAGCACTGCTCTGACAGAGCTGGCCTCCCTAACAACACCAGAGCGTACCAGGGGTCTCCTCAGGGCAGGGCCTGAAGGCTTAGGTCTTCTTCCAAATTTGTCCTCAAGAATATTCCCAAGAATGTTGTGCCGTTCAAAATAAAACACCAGTGTACAGCATAACTATATGCGTTTTCAGGGCGGAGGCAAGAAGCAGTGTGCTCCCACAGCCAGGACTCCTGGGAAAGACATGAAGGACTGGCAGAAGAGGGTCTTCACTGGGGCTGTCTGTGCTGGACACGCCAGCGAATATCCCCCAGGACAATCGTCACACACCTAGCAGACAACTACCACCTTTTTAACAACCCCCACCATTCCAATGAGATCTCCTTCACCTGCCTTTTCTGGTTCCTTGCAAATTCCCCTGTGTGCCACCTCACCCTCCCCTGTCCTTATCACAGACTCACAGAACCACAGAATGTTCAGAGTTGGAAGGGACCTGTAGAGATCATCTAGTCCAACTCCCCTGCTAAAGCAGGATTGCCTAGAGCACATTACTCAGGACTGCATCCAGGCGGGTCTTCAAAATCTCCAGAGAAGGGGACTCCACAGCCTCCCTGGGCAGCCTGGGCCAGTGCTCTGTCACCCTTCTTCACAGTTAAAGAAGTTTTTTCTTGTATTTGAATGGAACTTCCTATGTACTAACTTGTGCCCATTACCCCTCATCCTGTCACTGGGAACCACTGAAAAGTTTCTGGCTCCATCCTCCTTCTACCCACCCTTTACATACTTGTACGCCATAATAAGGTCTCCCCTCAGCCTTCTCTTCTCCAGGCTAAAGAGTCCCAGCTCTCTCAGCCTTTCCTCATAAGGGAGATGCTCCAATCCCTTAATCATATTAGTTGCCATTCGCTGGACTTGTTTCAGCAGTTCCCTGTCCCTCTTGAACTGGGGAGCCCAGAACTGGACACAGCACTCCAGTTGTGGCCTCACCAGGGCAGAGTAGAGGGGTAATCATAGAACCATAGAATCATAGGGTTTGAAGGGACCTCTGGAGATCATCTAGTCCAACCCACATCCCAGAGCAGGGACACCTTAGAGCAGGTTGCACAGCAACACGTCCAGGCGGGTTTTGAATGTCTCCAGAGATGGAGACTCCACCACCTCCCTGGGCAGCCTGTTCCAGTGCTCTACCACCCTCAAAGTAAAGAAGTTCCTCCTCATGTTTAGGTGGAACTTCCTATACTCAAGTTTGTGCTTGTTACCTCTTTTCCTGTCACTGGACACCACCGAAAAGAGCCTGGCTCCATCCTCCTGGCACCCATTCTTAAGTATTTATAAGCACTGATCAGGTCCCCCTCAACCGTCTTTTTTCCAGACTAAAGAGACCCAATTCCCTCAGTCTTTCTTCATAAGAGAGGTGTTCCAGTCCCCTAATCATCTTGGTAGCCCTATGCTGCACCCTCTCCAGCAGTTCCCTTACCTTCTTGAGCTGGGGAGCCCAGAACTGGATACAGTACTCCAGGTGCGGCCTCACCAAGGCAGAGGAGAGGGGGAGGATGACCTCCCTTGACCTGCTGGCCACACTCTTCTTGATGCACCCCAGGATGCTATTGGCTTTCTTGGCCACAAGGGCACCTTGCTGGCTCGTGGTCATCCTCTTGTCCACCAGGACTCCCAGGTCTCTTTCTACAGAGCTGCTCTCCAGCAGGTCAGCCCCCAACCTGTACTGCTGCATGGGGTTATTCCTCCCCAGGTGCAGCACCCTACACTTGCCCTTATTGAATTTTATAAGATTCCTCTCTGCCCAACTCTCCAGTCTGTCCAGGTCTCTCTGTGGGAGACCGTGTCGAACGCCTTGCTGAAGTCAAGGTAGACCACATCTACCGCTCTTCCCTCATCTATCCATCCAGTCACACCATCATAGAAGGCTATCAGATCAGTCAGGCATGATTCCCCCTTGGTGAATCCATGCTGACTGCTTCTGATAGCCTTCTCTTCCTCCACATGCCTTGAGATGACGCCCAGAACAAGCTGTTCCATCATCTTTCCAGGGATGGAGGTGAGGCTGACTGGCCTGTAGTTCCCCAGGTCCTCCTTCTTGCCCTTTTTGAAGACCGGAGAGACATTGGCTTTCCTCCAGTCCTCAGGCACCTCACCTGTTCTCCAGGACCTTTCAAAGATGGTGGAGAGTGGCCCAGCAATGACCTCTGCCAGCTCCCTCAGCACTCGCGGGTGCATCCCATCAGGGCCCATGGACTTGTGAATATCTAATTGACCTAATTGGTCCCTCACTTGATCCTCCTCAACCCAGGGGAAGTCTTCCTCTTTCTCTGTTACTTTCTCCAAGGCCTTTGACTCCTGAGGGCTCGGCCGGGTAGTAAAGACCAACGCAAAGAAGGCATTCAATAACTCGGCCTTCTCCACATCCTCAGGGAGGATGGGAGGGTAGAGGGGGAGAATGACCTCCCTCGACCTACAGGCCACACTCTTCCCTATGCAGCCCAGGATGCCATTGGCCTTCCTGGCTACAAGGGCACATTGCTGGCTCATGGATAATTTACTGTCTGCTAAGACCCCCAGATCCTTCTCCTCAGAGCTACTTCCCAGCAGGTCCACCCCTAACCTATACTGGTGCCTAGCATTCTTCTTGCAGGTGCAGGACCCCACACTTGCTCTTGTAGAACCTCACTAGGTTCTTCTCTGCCCAGCTCTTCAGCCTGTCCAGGTCATGCTGGATGGCAACATGGCCCTCTGGAGTGTCAGCCACCCCACCCAGTTTGGTATCATCAGCGAACTTGCTGAGGATACACTCTATCCTCTCATCCAGGTCATTGATGAATATATTGAACAAAATTGGACCAAATATTGACCCCTGGGGGACACCACTGGTTACAGGCCTCCCACTTGACACTGCTCCATTAACCACAACCCTCTGAGTTCTGTCACACATTCAGCTCTCAATCTAACTCACTGTCTCCTCATCTAGCCCACTCTTCCTTAGATTCCTCATGAACATGGTCTCCTGCAGTCTCCTTATAGCCAGTTGTTGACAGCTGGGCTGATGTCCTGCTTTGAAGTAAAACATTACCAATTTTTTTCAGAATTTTACCTTTCAGCTAAACCTCTTCTAACTACCTGCACTCTCTGAAATTAAAGGGGTATTCTTCAGACAGTGTCTGCTTCTAGCCAACAAAGTCTGATGTTTGTAGTTGATGCCACAGAATGATGCGCAAAGAGCCTCTTGCTTATACTTATTGCTATAACACCCAAGGGCAGTGACCTTTGTCATGTGCCCCGTTGGAGGGTGGGAAGCAGAACAGCGTAGCCGGGTAGCATCTGCGGGGAGGAACGGACAGTGCCTCATGCTCAGTATAAAAGCGGAGGGATCAAAGGGTCAGCCCTCTTTCTTCAGTGGACAGTGTCCAAGGAGGAGTCTATCTGTTCGTCTGCCTTTGACCCTGATCGGTGTGTTCCTGAATCCAGATCTGGAATCTCGTTCCCGTCCATCACTGAAACCAGACTGGGATGTTCCCAGTGTCTCCCAGTGACATGATCGTTACCCTGGGAGCTCGATGCTGGATTGTTATATATGGTTTATCTTTAATTTTTTATTGATAATATTATCATTTGTTTCTATTTTAATACTTCATTACAGTAGTTTTAGTTTTCCTTAAAACCCATATATCTCTCATTGTTTTTCTCTCTTCTCTTCTGGGAAGAGAAAGAGCTTAAAGGCAGTATCTGTCATTTGTTTAGTGTCCAGCCCAGCCTAAACCACACCACCTGCTTTCCTCCATCAGGCAAGAGTGGTCCACAGCACCGGCTGGGACTCACTCTGTGCCAAGATTGGAGGTGGCATAAACAGTCCAGGGAAGGGAGCTATTTTTGGGGGGGTCCTGGGGACTGTGCCAGACACAAAAATTAGCTTTCGTAATGATGTAGGTCCCAGTATGATGGAAATGATAAGTACATTTTAATAAGATTAAACAACCAAGAAATGGAATGAAAGATACAGAGTGAATAAAACTTTCTCTTGAACCGTAAAATTCAAACATTGTTGGTGGTGTTATCCTTCTTGCTTGGTTTTATCTTATTTTAAGATACTGATCTCGGGGGAGTTTTGTGTGCTGCTTCTGTTTGCAAAGGCAAGTGATGATAAAATTGGGGTGGGATGCAATTACAGGGACACGGAACGGTGGTGCCAGTGTAGGTGCCTGGGACCCTCTGCCCAGGCTCCAGCTGCAGCTTCCCAGAGGCTCTGGTCTCCAGCATCTCCTCTGGGACAGCGGCCAGGCCCAGGCATGTGCTTCAGAGACACGGGGTCCTCTGGAGGTACCACTGGGTACTGATGGTCAGACAGCAGAGCGCTGCCTGAAAGCCTGAGACATTTTGACAAGTGTATAAGCACCACCTCATCACCTGACACACATGAATGCTTTTAATAAAGATTTGGTGTTCTCCCATGAGATCCAAATGAGGAGTTTTCAGGATGTTCATTGATAGCAAGAGGAGAGCTATGGACCTCCCCCTCCATTTGCATTGTCAGGACTCTCTCTCTCAGGCTCTGCATTTAATCTCCCTCATCTTCCATGTATTTCCACCTCTCCTAACTAACCTGACCATGTCTGAAGGCACCTTTCCAGCAGTGAACGTGCACAGAAGCACTTGCGATTCTGCTTTACATTTCCCTTCCCCTCCTCTTTCATCATTCAGAAACCTCTCCACAACCCCATTGCTGCTGTGAGCTTCGGGCAGTTAAAACTCGCCTGTCTTTGAGTAATCTGTGGAATTCTGTCTTCAGGCAGCTCTTTCTTTGTGCTTATTATCATAAGCACAGGTTCAACAATGTTTCAGGTTCAACATGGTTTCAGGTTCAGCAAGGCCAAGTGACGGGTCCTGCACTTGGGGTACAACAACCCCATGGACGCTACAGGCTTGGGGCAGAGCGGCTGGAAAGCTGCCCAGCAGAAAAGGACCTGGGGGTGTCGGTGGACAGCCGGCTGAATATGAGCTGGCAGTGTGCCCAGGTGGCCAAGAAGGCCCACAGAATCCTGGCCTGTATCAGAAATAGTGTGGCCAGCAGGATTTGGGCAGTGATCGTCCCCCTGTACTCAGCACTGGTGAAACCCCACCTCGAGTACTGTGTTCACTTTTGGGCCCCTCACTACAAGAAGGACGTTGAGGTGTTGGAGCGTGTCCAGAGACGGGCAAGAAAGCTGGTGAAGAGTCTGGAGGACAAGTCTCACAATGAACAACTGAGGGAGTTGGAGTTGTTTAGCCTGGAGAAGAGGAGGCTGAGGGGAGACCTTATCACTCTCTACATCTCCCTGAAAAAAGGTTGTAGAGAGGTAGGGGCTGACATCTTTTCCCTAGTGACAAGTGATAGGACGAGAGGAAGTGGGTTCATGTTAAGCCAGGTGAGATTTAGATTGGATATTAGGAATTTTTTTTTTCACTGAAAGGGTTATCAAGCATTGGAATAGACTGCCCAGGGAGGTGGTGGATTCACCATCCCTGGAGGCGTTTAAAAAAAGGCTAGATGTGGTACTTGGGAACATGATTTAGAAGTGTTTTTTTTCAGGTTAGGTTAATGGTTGGATTTGATGATCTTAAAGGTCCCTTCCAACCTCAACAAATCTATGATTCTATGATTCTGTTCTATGAAATCCATGCTAATGGTTCTTGGACACGTTCTTCTGTTGTTGGTGCCCAGAAGTGTCACCAGGGAGAACTCTGACTGATGGACCAACACTCCTCACCAAAGTGAGCTTGTACAGCCAGTAGCTCCCTGGGTTGCACGTTTGCACTCTTTCAAAGACGGGTGCTACACTTGCTTGTCCTCTCTCACCGGAGACCTCTGCCAATCCCATGACCTGTCAAAAGGGATATTCCAAAGAAATATTGATCTTCCCCTGTAACCTCATTACCACTCCTCTCCCGTTACACAGTGTGTGTACTTTCTCTAATCTTTCAGGTGCTTATACTTCTCCTGAGACAATGTTCATTTCTAAAGTCATCTTTGCAGATGCAGACTCTCTAGGCAAAGGCCCTCTCTATTCTTCGCCACTTTTCTCCTCCCCTTACTCTTTCCTCACTCAGATACCTCTCACCTGTGTTGTTGCTTTGACTTTCAGGGAGTTAAAACCTTGCCTGTCTTTCAACAGTCTATTTGTCTCCTCAGACAACTCTTTAATTGTGTTTATATCTGTCTTTTCTATCTACCTTCCTAATCTATTTCTCCTAAGAACTCCCTTGTAGAAAGGCAGCCTCATGAGAGGGAGCTTGTCCTGAGCATGTGATTGCAGAGTGTGTGTTATTGTGTAGGAAAACCGATTATGCTTTACTTTTCTTTTCTTACAACCAGGAAAAGTTCTCCTGTGCCTGGGTGCAGCCAGGGCTCTGAGGAGCGCGGGTGGGAGATGGGGCAATGGGGCTGTGACATCCAGCTGCAGACCTCAGTGGAGAAGTCTGATGCAAGGACCAGTGGTGTCAGTCCCAGGTGGCCAATGTCAGAAATGGGGAGGGTGGGGAGGTGAGGAGCAATGCTGTCCTACAGTGTCAGACCTCCAGGGACTGCTTTTCCTCCCTGTCCAAACCTCCTGAAGGGACACCCTCTATCCATAACAATCAGAGAAATCTTCTATCACAATCATAAGCGATAATCATGAGTAACACATTATATCCTTTAAAATAAAAAAGACATTTTTATTAGGTGCACTTTGAAATCTCCTCTTTAACTACACTCTGAAACCTCTCTAATTGGCTGTACAAGTCTTGAAGACTGGAAGAAAATGACAAGAAAGATAAACACCTCGTTAGGGCTTTCTGTCTTTTAATGAGCCCCACGGTGTATTTGGTGCTGAGTCCATGAGCCTCAGACACTGAGAGAAGACTGAACAAAGTGCTCAAGAAGTCCAAGTCAGAAGCAAAGTACCTGGAAGCCTTGATTGGCCCCACTGAGGGTCGTTACTGCCAAAGCCTCCCCAGGGACTCGTTAGAGGAGATAACTGGAGGCTGTGGTTGCAGGTAGGCAGAGGCACTGTGCAGCTGGCTGTAATGCTGAGGAACCCCTTGGCTAGTTTGATGCAGCAGAAAGGCCAAACCCTGACCCCCAGGCCCTGGGAAGGCATGTCCTGCCCCTCACTGGTGGCTCAGGGCTCTTCCTGGGGGTGGTGGGGTGTGAGGGGGAGCGAGGCCGAGTGTAGGAAAATTCTGTGACACCTCCTGGCCTCCCAAAAAGGGGCAAGGACAAAACAAAGTCCAGAGTCCCCAAAAAATCATAGAATCATTTAGAATTGCAGAAGACCTTTAAGATCATAGAGTCCAGCTGCAAACCTAAGTACCAAGTCCACCACTAAACCATGTCATTATGTGCCACATGTACACGTCCCTTAAATACCTCCAGGGATGGTGACTCAACTACTTCCCTGGGCCAGTGATGGAAAGCCCTTTAGCTGAAGAAATTGTTCCTAATACGCAGTGTAAATCTCCACTGGAGAAACTCGAGGCCATTTCCTCTCGTCCTATCTCTCATTACTTGGGAGAAGAGACCAACCCCCACCTCGCTACAACGTCCTTTCAGGGAGCTGTAGAGAGTGATAAGGTCTCCCCTCAGCCTCCTCTTCTCCAGGCTGAACAACCCCAGTTCCCTCAGTAGTTCCTCATAAGATTTGTCCTCCAGACCCCTCACCAGCTTTGCTGCCTTTCTCTGGACACGCTCCAACACCTCAATGTCTTTCTTGTACTGAGGGGTCCAAAACTGAACACAGTACTCGAGGTGGGGTCTCACCAGTGCCGAGTACAGGGGGACGATCACTTCCCTAGTCCTGCTGGCCACACTAATACTGGTACAAGCCTCGATGCTGTGGGTCTTCATGGCCGCCTGGGGACACTGCCGGCTCATATTCAGCCACCAACACCCCCAGGTCCTTTTCTGCTGGGCATCTTTCCAGCCACTCTGCCCCAAGCATGTAGCGCTGCGTGGGGTTGTTGTGACACAAGAGCAGGACTGGCCCTTGGCCTTGTTGAACCCCACACCATTGGCCTTGGACCATCAGTTCAGCTGGTCCAGATCCCTCTATAGAGCCTTTCTACCCTCAAGTAGATCAGCACGCACGCCTAGCTTAGTGTCATCTGGGAACTTACTGAGGGGGCACTCCACCCCCTTGTCTAGATCGTTGATAAAGGTATTAAAGAGAACCGGCCCCAGTACTGAGCCCCGGGGAACATCATTTGTGACCAGCCGCCAAATGGATTGAACACCATTCACCACCACTCGTTGGACCCGGCCGTCCAGCCAGTGTTTTACCCAGCAAAGTGTACACCTGCCCAAGCCATGAGCAGCCAGTTTCTCCAGGAGAATGCTGTGGGAAAAAGTGTTAAAGGCTTTAATGAAGCCCAGGTAAACAACATCCACAGCTTTTCCCTCATCCACTGAGTGGATCACCTTTTCATAGAAGGAGGTCAGGTTTCTCAAGCAGGACCTGCCTTTCATAAACCCATGCTGGCTAGGCCTGATCGCCTGGTTGTCCTGTACGTGGCACATGATGGAATTCAGGATGATCTCCTCCATATCCTTCCCCAGCACCGAGGTCAGACTGACAGGCCTGTAATTCCCCAGGTCCTCTTTCTGGTCCTTCTTGTAGATGGGTGCCACGTTTGTTATCTTCCAGTCAACTGGGACCACCCCAGTTAGCCAGGAATGCTGATCAATGATGGAAAGTGGCTTGGTGAGCACTCCCGCCAGCTCCCTCAGTACCCTTGGGTGGATCTCATGCGGCTCCATAGACTTGTGTATTTCTAAGTGATGTAGCAGGTCCCTCACCATTTCCCCTTGGATTGTGGGGGATTCATTCTGCTCCCCAACCCTGTTTTCCAGCTCAGGGGGCTGGGTCCCCAGAGAGCAACTGGTCTTACTCTTAAAGACTGAGGCAAAGAGGGCATTAAGTACGTCAGCCTTTTCCTCATCCCTGGTCACTGTGTTTCCCTCCACATCCAATAATTAACGGAGATTCTTCTTCACCCTCCTTTTGTTGATGATGTATTTACAGAAACATTTTTCATTGTCATCTATGGCATGGCCAGATTAATTTCTGGTTGGACTTTAATCCTTCTAATTTCCTCCCTGCATAACCTCCTGACATCCTTGCAGTCCAACTGAGTTGCCTGCCACTTCTTCCAACTGTCATAAACTCCTTTTTTCCCCTCAGTTCCAGCCAAAGCTCTCTGTTCAGCCAGGTCTTCTTCCCTGACGGCTCGTCTTTTGGCACATGGGGACAGCCTGCTCCCGTGCCTTTAAAAGTTCCTTCTTGACGGATGTCCAGCCTTCCTGGGCTCCTTTGCCCTTCAGGACTGCCTCCCAAGGGACTCTGTTAACCAGACCCCTAAACAGGCCAAAGCCTGCCCTCCGGAAGTCCCAGTGGTCTATAACAGACTCCCACCATGATATCTGCCTTCTTGGCCTTTATTTAACACCTCCCAGTACAGACTGCGTCCTGTCCCAATACAAAGTGGATTATTTTAAGGCGTCCCAGTATAGACTGGGCCCTATCCCAGTACCAGTGGGATCCCCTGATCCCCTCGGAATGCAGACTGGGAAACATCTAAGTACAAACTGGATCTCCTGGCAACCTCCCAGCACAGACTGGGCCCTTTCAAGTCCAAAATGAGTCCCTTTTAACCAAGTCTAAGAAGACTGGGCCCTGTCTCGGTACAGACTGGATCCCCAATCCCCTCTCAGTACAGACTGAGCCTTGTCCCAGGATAAACTGCATCCCTTTAACCCCTCCCATGACAGACTGGGCCCTGTCTCACTAGAAAGTGGATCTCCTCAACCGCTCCCAGTAGAGACTTGGCCCTGACCCAGTACGAAGTGGATCCCCTCAACCTCTGCCAGTAGAGATGGGCCCTTTCCTAGTACAAACTTGATCCCCTCTTAGTAAAAACTAGTTCCTGTCCCAGTACAAACTCGACCGCCTAATCCCCTCCACACAGAAACTGGGTCAGGTGCCAGCACAAACAGGATCCCATGGCCCCCTCCCTATAACGACTGGGCCCCATTCCATTATATGGTCATTATATGATCATTAAAGGTCATCTAGTCCAACCCCCCCGCCATGAGCGGGGACACCTTCAACTGGGTCAGCTGTCTCCAAGCCCCGGCCAACCTGGCCTGGAATGTTTCCAGGTATGGGGCATCTATCGTCTCTCTGGGCAACCTGGGCCAGTCTCTCTGGCCCAGTCTGCTCTTTCAGAGCATCTTTGTGGCCTCCTCTGGACCCACTCAAACAGGTCCATGTCTCTCCTGTGCTGAGGGTTCCAGAGCTGGAGCAGCACTCCAGGTGAGGGCTCACCAGAGCAGAGCAGAGGGGCAGAATCCCCTCCCTCGATCTGCTGGTGACACTTCTTTTGATGCAGCCCAGGATACCATTGGCTTTCTGGGCTGTGAGGGCGCATTGCCAGCTCATGTCCAGCTTTTCATGCCCCAGTACACCCAAGTCCTTCTCGGCAGGGCTGCTCTCCATCCTTTCATCCCCCAGGCTGTATGGATATCAGGGATTGCCCCGACCCAGGTGCAGGACCCTTCGCTTGGCCTTGTTGAACCTTATGCTGTTCAGACGGGTCCACTTCTTAAGCCTGTCCAGGTCCCTCTGGATGACATCCTGTCCCTTGGGAGCATCAACCACACCACTCAGCGTGGTGTCATCAGCATACTTGCTGAGGGTGCACTCGATCCCACTGCCTGTGTCATTGATGAAGATATTGAACAGTACTGGTCCCAGTATGGACCCCTGAGGGACACCACTTGTCACCAGTCTCCATCTGGACATGAGGCCGTTGACCACTACCCTCTGGATGGGACCATCCAACCAGTTCCACATCCACCAAACAGTCCACCCTTCAAATCCATGACTCTCCAGTTTCACAGAATCACAGAGTGGTCAGGGTTGGAAGGGACTTCTGGAGATCATCTCGTCCAACCCCCCTCCCAGAGCAGGGTCACCTACAGCAGTTGCATAGGACGGCGTCCAGGCGGGTTTGGAATGTATCCAGAGTGGGAGACTTCACAACCTCTCTGGGCAGCCTTTGTCAGTGCTCTGCCACCCCCAAAGGAAAGAAGTTCCTCCTCATGTTAAGATGGAACTTCCTACGTTCAAGTTTGTGCCCGTTCCCTATAGTCCTATCACTGGGCACCACTTAAAAAAAGACTGTTCCCATCCCCTGACACCATCCCTTTAAGTATTTATAAGCATAGATAGGGTCCCCCTTCAGTCTTCTTTTCTCCAGACTGAAAAGCCCCAAGTCCCTCAGCCTTTCCTCATAAGAGAGATGTTCCAATCCCCTCATCATCTTTGTAGCCCTTTGCTGGACACTCTCCAGCAGTTCCCTGTCCTTCTTGAAACGGGGAGCCCAGAACTGGACACAATACTCCAGATGCGGCCTCACCTGGGCAGAGCAGATGGGGAGGATGACCTCCCTTGACCTGCTGGCAACACTTCTTGATGCACCCCAGGATGCCATTGGCCTTCTTGACCACAATGGCACATTGCCGGCTCATGGTCATCTTCTTGTAAACCACGACAACCAGGTCCCTTTGCACACAGCTGCTCTCCAGGAGGTCAGCCCCCAAACTGTACTAATGCATGGCATTATTCCTCCCCAGGTGCAGTACCCTACACTTGCCTTTGTTGAACTTCATAACATCCCTCTTTGCCCATCTCTCCACCCTGTCCAGGTCATGCTGTATGGCAGCACAGTCTTCTGGCATATCAGCCACCCCTCCCAGCTCTGTGTCATCAGCAAACTTGCTGATGGTACACTCTATGCCTTCATCCAGGTCATTGGTGAATATATTGAACAGGACTGGACCCAGTGCTGACCCCTGGGGAACACCACTTCTTACAAGCCTCCAACTAGACGCTGTGTCACTAATGACACATCTCAGTGAGGAGGGCAGAGTATCAGGAGACAGAGAGAAACAACCATGCTTCAGTTTCCCAAATCCCATGAGAGTGCCCAAACCGTGCATCCCTTGGCCTCTGGTGTCCCATTTCTTGAGATGCAAACCTGGTGGGTCTTCTCTCAATCAGTAATCCTTCAGGGGTTTTTGATTCTGTGATTTCACAAAGAGTGGCGGTATCTCTGAAAAAAAAAAAAAAAAGGCAAAAAACCCCAAACAAAAACCAACCAAACAAAAGCAGTAGTCTGCTTCTGTATCACAGAATCACAGAATTTTCAGAGTTGGAAAGGACCTCTAGAGACCATCTAGTCCAACTCCCCTGATAAAGTAGGATTGCCTAGAGCACATTACTCAGGACCGCATCCAGGCGGGTCTTGAAAATCTCCAGAGAAGGGGACTCCACAACCTCCCTGGGCAGCCCGGGCCAGTGCTCTGTCACCCTCACCGTAAAGAAGTTTTTCCGTGTATTTGAGCGGAACTTCCTGTGTTCTAACTTGTGCCCATTGCCCCTCGTCCTGTCACTTGGAACCATTGAAAAGAGCCTGGCTCCATCCTCCTTCAACCACCCTTCAGATACTTGTACGCCAAGTAGTAGTAACAACTCTTGGAAATGCCATTTCAGTCAGTGTTTGCCATATAAGGCATGATATCCCATCCTGAAGTACACATCCCTGGCAGTTCAGATGAAGGGTGGTCTCTCAGAAGTCACCCTTTGTGTCCCCAGGTGGCGTGCACCCTGCTCATTTGCCTCTCAAGAGAGCGGCAGAGGCTGGATGCCCTTCTCAGGACAGACTCCTTGCCAGAATGACAGCAGGTTCTTACAGCATTTCACTCGGCCTCTGTTTTGATATATTTGGTGCTTCTCTGTGACTACTCTTTCTGCACAGATGATCGTAAAAAGAGCACCATTTCATAAGAGAAGGTCACAAAGGCCCTGTTAGGGAGAAGCCAGCTCATCACGAGCTCTTGGAGAGAACCAGGAAATTTATCATAAGCACCAGGGAGACCCAGGAAGCTCAAGGCCACTTCTGAGGAGTGAGGGGCCCTGAGCAGCAGTGATTGTCTCCATGTAGGTGTGGGTGAGAGGCTTGGGGGATGTCAGGGGGAAACAAGGTGGTGGCTAATGGCTTTAGCAAATCCTTCACAGCATGTCTGAGCCCAGAAATTAAAAGGAGTTGATGCCTGTGGGTGGAGGAAAAGAAGGAGGGGATTAAGAAGAAGCTGCACAGGTTAAGGGGAACTCACAGCCATTGGGCAAAATCTCAGAAAATCATGGCTTTTTGTTTTTGAGGAAATAGTAAAGTCAGAGAGTCATCAGTAGAACTTGGGCCAGCATGGGGTGGGAGTGAGGCGGGGAAGCAGGGGTGGTGGTTGAAATCTACAGAGAAACAGACAAAGGCATAGGGAAGTGTAGGACAGCTTGTGGGGAGGGAGGGGGTGGAAGGATGGCCTCTTTGTTGGGGCTGGGGACCCCCAAGAGAACTGAAATTTTTGTCCTTTCCACTATGGCTGCAGTCTCTTCCACCGAGGCCCCTGAGAGCACTCCAGTTCCTTACAGCCACACTGGTTTGTTGCCTCCTCCCCCACCCTCCAGAGAGCCTGAGAGGTGTCCTACCACTGTCCTGCCCTTGGCATCGCACACCCCCTCATCCTACTGCTCCCAGGCTCAGCCCTGAGCATCCCGTGAGGGAAAGGATCCCCATTTCCAGGGTGTGGGGGTCAGCGCTTGGAGATCCTGCTTGATGAGACACATCAAGGGCTTTCACAGTCACCTGAACATTCCATTTCCAACCTGTAAGCAGTGCCTCTGACTTTCTGCTTCAGGGACAGACAGGGATGGCCCTCAGTGGGGATTGCTGACACCCTCAGAACCTTGGAGGCTGACTTTGACTGCTCTAGAGATAACTTCAATCCACTCTCAGTACCTGCAGTTCAGGAACTGGGCACCATAGGGCTCATTAACATGCTAAATGCCATAACAAACCAAGGCTCTGGGCATAATTTTCTTATTCTACAATTCTTCTGCGGTTAATTAGAGAGATTTCAGAATTGAAAAGGTTTCAAGAGTAAATAACAAGAAAAAAGGATTTCTTTTTCTTTTGGTTTCTTTATTTGTCTGCTTCATTTGTGTGTTTATCTTCATTGATATCAGCAATTTCCAAATGACACTGAAACTGGACCTTTCCAAACGGAGTGTGACTGTGTAGGGCAGTCAAGACCCTGTATGTCAGACACTGTATGGGCAGGCTTTGTCCCCAATTCCAACCCCGTGTTTCTCTCATCAGCCACCTGGGACTTAGAGCGCCTTTCCTCAAATCCGAGTTTTCTCCGCTACAGTCTGGAGTTGCAGCTTTCAGCCCTTTGGCACCAGTTTCCACTTGTTTCACTTGGGGAATGAACTGCACCCAGACACAGAATTTTCTTTGTTGCCAAAAAACGAGACCAAAGGAAGGCATGGTTCAACAGAAAATAAAATACTCTGTTGTACATTAAGTCCACCTTACCTCCTCTGAATTTCACTCTCCAGAGAGCAGAGCCTTAGACCAAAGGAAAACACATTTTTGTGCCAAGCACGCATCCCAGGAACCCCCAAAGCACTCCCTGCCCCACAGTCTGCTTGTTCATATGTGCTCACAGCGAGTCACATGCTGAAGTCACGAGCTCCCTCCATTCACAGAGGGAAGCAAAGACACAAAGTGAATGACGTGCTATTTTTCATAGCCAAATGTGCACTAACCCCAAGGTGTCTGTGTTACTGGAGCATCTTCAGGCAAACTCTGCAACATCTAGACCCACTTATTTCTCATCCTCCTCCAGCGCTGGACAACTTGGGTGCAGCCGTCCAGGCTTCCTTTTCTCCTGGAGGGAGAGAAATCAGTTGTCTCCACAGAGATGCTTTGGCCAACGCTGCCTGTCCACCAGCTCTGGCTCAAAACTACCACTTGTAAAAAGTCCCTCTCCAGCTTTCCTTTAGGCGCCCTTCTTATACTCAGTCTGCTATAAGGTCTCCCTGGGGTCTCCACGCTGAACAACCCCTGGCCTCTCTCAGCCTGGCCTCACAGCAGAGGTGCTCCACCCCTCTGATCACCTTTGTAGCCTCCTCTTTTCCCGCTCCAACAGATCCATGTCCTCCTTATGATGGGACCCAAGAGCTGGATGAAGCACTGTGGGGGGTCTCACCAGAGTGAGTAGAGGGGCAGAATCACCTCCCTCACCCCACTTGCCACGCTGCTGGTGATGCAGACTGGGATGCGGTGGCTTTTTGGTCTACCAGTGCACATTGTAAGCACTTGTTGGGCTTCTCTTTAACAAACACCCCTAAGTCCTTCCCCCCAGGGCTGCTCTCAATCCATTCTTTGCCCAGCCTGGATTTGTGCTTGGGATTGCCCTGACCCACACGCAAGACCTTGCGGTTGGCCTTGTTGAACTTCATGAGGTTTGCGCAGGCCCACCTCTCCAGCCTGTCCAGGTCCCTCTGGATGGCATCCCTCCCCTCCAGAATGTTGACTGCTCCACACAGCTTGGTGTCATTGGCAAACTTGCTGACAATGCACTCCATCCCAACACCTATGTCACCAACAAGGATGTTTAACAGCACCGGTCCCAGTACCAACCCCTAAGGAAAGCCACGCGTCATTGCTCGCCACTTGGACACAGAGCTCTTGACCGCAACTCTCATTTTCTTTCTAGTGGCTGCTGTGTTTCAGATTTGGTAGGAAAGGAATGTCAATAATGCATATTGTTTTAGTTGTTGCCAGCTGTTGTTCATATTTTTCAAGGACTTTATTTTCAGCTTTCCATACAAGCTAACAGGGGCCTGGAGAGAACGATGGAATGGGCAAAGATATATTCCATTCCATAGAGGTCATGCTCAGTATTTGGATGGGTCCAGCCAGGGGGTGGGTACGTGCGAGCACTGCTCGGGCAGGTACCGATTCACTGAGTGGTGAGAGTGACGTGTATTGTCATTAGTAGCAGCAGTAGTAGTAGTAGTGTTGTTGGTGCTGTTGTTGTTTTCCTTTTCTGTTATCATTCTGTTAATCTATCTTTACTTCAATGCATAAGTTTGGAGTTTTTTGTTGTTTTTTTTTTTTTCTCTTTCCTTTTCCCCTCTTTTTCTCCCTTTCCTCCCTGCCATTCTGGGGGAAGGAGGTGAACTGCACCAGCGGCTGCATGGCCCTAGCTGCTGGCTGGGGTTAAACCACGACACCTGTGCCGAGGACTCCAGAGCTGGATGCAGCACTCCAGGTGGGGTCTCAAGAGAGAGAAGTAGAGGGGCAGAATCCCCTCCCTTGCCCTGCTGGCCACGCTTCTTTTGATGCAGCCCAGGACATGGTTGGCTTTCTGGGCTGTGAGCACACATTGCGTGCTCATGTCCAGCTGTTCATTCCCCAGTAACCCCAAGTCCTTCTTGGCAGGACTGCTCTCAACCCCTTCATCCACCAACCTGTATTGGTACTGGGGGTTGCCCTGACGCAGCTGCAGGACCCTGCACTTGGCCTGGTTGAACTTCATGAGGCTCAAATGGGCCCACTTCTCCATCTTGTCCAGGTCCCTCTGGATGGCGTCCCGTCCCTCAGGCATGACAACCGCACCACTCAGCTTGGTGACTCCATCTTGGGTGATTTCTCACTTTGTGGGGCTCCATTCAGTACCCACCCCAGGCATTCACTGCTCCTGGGGAGCATGGGGGATCTCCAGGCAGCTCCATTTCCCCCTTGAGAATAAAGTTGTCGGTCATGTCTTGTATGTGACAGCCTTGGCTATGTCACTCAGTGACCAGCCATTGCTTCCACTGTCACTACATGCTAACAATTAAGTCCTAAATCCAATCCTCAAGCTCTAAAAGGTCACAATGTGACTGAGAGGTTTTTGCTCATGCTGCTGTGCAGAACCCAAAGCAACAGTCCTTTTAGGGATGCAATTGCTCAAGCCTACTCCTAAGACCATCTTTGGAAGAAAGGACCATGGCACAAAGGAGATGCCATTTTGTTATAGAGATGCTGTGAGAGTTTCAGTTCTGACCTAGTGTTAGAATGGTTAGAAACCATTATTGAGGCACTAGTTGAGAGGTAGTATGTTAATGCCTCTTTAGAAGTGGAAGGAATATAAATATTTCTGCAGGAACATTCTAATAAAAAAAGAAAAAACACAGAATAAAATAAATAATGAAGAGGACAGAGAGCTCAGGTCTGGAGTAAAAAATCCTGTGAGTAATCTGTGGAGAGAGATAGTAATTTTATTGCTACTTAGAAGGTGACCATGACATCAGTTTCCTAAAGCAATCTTTGAGCTCCTGGTTCCTCATGCTGTAGATGACGGGGTTCACTGCTGGAGGCACCACCGAGTACAGAAATGACACCAACAGGTCCAGAGATTTTGAGGAGAAGGAGGGGGGCTTCAGGTGGACTAATACACCAGTGCTGACAAACAGGGAGACCACAGCCAGGTGAGGGAGGCACGTGGAAAAGGCTTTATGCCTTCCCTGCTGTGAGGGGATCCTCAGCACCACCCTGAAGATCTGCACATAGGACAGCACGATAAAAACAAAACACACAAAGGCTAAACAGGCACTAACCACAAGAAGCCCAATTTCCCTGAGGTAGGAGTCTGAGCAGGAGAGCTTGAGGATGTGGGGAATTTCACAGAAGAACTGGTCCAGGGCATTGCCCTGGCAGAGGGGCAGTGAAAATGTATTGGCCGTGTGCAGCACAGCATAGGGAAAAACACTGCCCCAGACAGCTGCTGCCATGCGGACACAAGTTCTGCTGCCCAGGAGGGTCCTGTAGTGCAGGGGTTGGCAGATGGCAGCGTAGCGGTCATAGGCCATGACGGTGAGAAGAGAAAACTCTGCTGAAATGAAAAAGATAAACAGAAAGACTTGAGCAGTACATGCAGAGTATGAAATGTCCCTGGTATCCCAGAGGGAATTGGCCATGGCTTTGGGGAGAGTGGTGGAAATGGAGCCCAGGTGCAGGACAGAGAGGTTGAGGAGGAAGAAGTACATGGGTGTGTGGAGGTGGTGGTCGCAGGCGATGGCGGTGATGATGAGGCCGTTTCCCAGGAGGGCAGCCAGGTAGATGCCCAGGAAGAGCCAGAAGGTCAAGAGCTGCAGCTCCCGTGTGTCTGCGAATGCCAGGAGGAGGAAGTGGGTGATGGAGCTGCTGTTGGACATTTGCTGCCATGCACAAAGAGGAAAAGGCAGTGACAAACTGAGAGACTTCTCTGAGGAAAACCCCATGCCATTCCTCATGAAAATCTCTCTCCCTCAGCTGAATGAGGAATGACCCAGATCATTCCCAACACCACCAACTCAGTGACACGCTCCCTGACCATTTAAAATACAGCTTTGGCACGTACTTTCCATGAGGACCCCTCTGGGGCGGGACTGCCAGAGTCACAGTCAGAAGCCAACCCACACCCCCAAGATCCAGAGTACAACAGACGGGTGGGGAAACAGCAGACGTGTGTGTGCTCTGAAAAAATGAAGGGAGGAGAGGGAGGCAGACGGGCATGCAGTGAAGCCTTCTCCTCACCCAGCTGTGCTCTCCCCCTCACAGTCAATGTCACTGCCCAGCACCTGTTTTTCGCCTGTTTGTTGTGTAGGACACACACACTTCTCCTGGACTGGAGGTGCGCTGCTCAGGAGGTATCTCATGCCCTGGACCCTGTGGCTGTGGGGTGGGTGGGAGAGGAGAGCAGAGGCTTGCTGCGGAGCAGTTGTCTGAAGGTCAGGGGATGGCGGGAGGTGCCGGGATCCCCCTGCCCGCGCATTTCTGGCAGCAGCTCCCTCTTTCCCCCTGACCATGTCTGGGCTGCCAGGAGCTGCCCCTGCCTGGAGCTGCTTCTCTGCCCTTGGGTCTCCTCCTGCCAGTGCTCCAGAGCCCATCCCACCCACTGTGTGCTCAGCTCTGCCCTGCAGACCCCTCCTGGCAGCACAGCGCTGCCCAGGGGCATCTCTGGCTGGGCAGGCTCCCATGGGGAGAAATCCATTCCCACCTCCCACTGCCCACCCAGCCAGCCAAAAGGAGAAACTTCACAGCACAGACTTCTTCCCTTTCAGGGGAAAGGTGCCTCGATGTCCTTCTTGAAAAGGACCTGGGGGTCCTGGTGGACAGCAGGATGACCATGAGCCAGCACTGTGCCCTTGTGGCCAAGAAGGCCAATGGCATCCTGGGCTGTATTAGAAGGGGGGTGGTTAGTAGATCGAGAGAGGTCCTCCTTCCCCTCTACTCTGCCCTGGTGAGACCGCATCTGGAATAATGTGTCCAGTTCTGGACCCCTCAGTACAAGAAGGACAGAGAGCTGCTGGATTGAGTCCAGCGTAGGGCAACTAAGATGATTAAGGGAGTGGAGCATCTCCCTTATTAGGAAAGACTGAGGGAGCTGGGTCTCTTTAGTTTGGAGAAGAGGACACTGAGGGGTGATCTTATTAGCGTTTATAAATATATAAGGGGGGAATGTCATGAGGATGGAGCCAGGCTCTTCTCAGTAGCAACCAATGATAAGACAAGGGGTAATGGATTCAAGCTGGAACACAAGAGGTTCCACTTAAATTTGAGAAGAAACTTCTTCTCAGTGAGGGTGACAGAGCACTGGAACAGGCTGCCCAGGGAGGTTGTGGAGTCTCCTTCTCTGGAGACATTCAAAACTCGCCTGGACGCCTTCCTGTGCAACCTCATCTAGGTGTTCCTGCTCCGACAGGGGGATTGGACTAGATGATCTTTTGAGGTCCCTTCCAATCCCTAGCATACTGTGATACTGTGATACTGTGATACTGTGATACTGTGACCCTCTGCAAATGTCTTGGGGGTGATGGGGATCCGGGAGCAGCCCTGACCCACACAGGTGCCTCTCCACAGCAGAAGGTATGTGCCTTGCTGGTGGTCACTCTTCCACCCACAGCTTCTCCCCACAGAGCCGTGGGAGCTCCCCGGGCAGGCGCAGAGCTGACCCTAGCAGGCGGCAGAGTCCCTGCCCCAGCACACAGCCCCCGGGGTGCAGGGACCCTGCAGGCAAGGACAGCCCTGCCCACCCCTGCCTGCACACCCCTACGCACACCTCCACAGCCATCCCCGGCAGAAGGCAGCACTCAGGCTCTGTCCCTCTCACCAGGGAGCAGGGAAGCCCTGCTCTGGAGCACATCCTCCTCCTCTACGGCACAGAAACTGAGAGAGTCCTCCAACAGAGAGCCCAACCGCTGTCAGATGGAGCAGCTTGAGGAGATCCCTCCAGGAATTGGAGATGCATTGCCAGGCACCCAGATACTTACCACGCAGAGGGCGGTGAAGATTCCTGCCCCATTGAGCTCTCAGCACCCCCAAATCCCAACTGCCTTTAAGCTCTCTCCTCCTCGCAGGTCTCCTCTCACTGCCTGCAGGCAGTGCCCCCAGCCTTGCTCCTGGGCAGAGCTGTCTCTCTGCAGCGCTGCCCGCTTGCCAGGAGCTCCCTCCGGCCCAGCCGCCCGGCCCAGCTCAGCACCAGAGGACCAGCCCAGGGCAGCAGCTTTTCTGTCCCCTCTGGGCTCCCTGGAGGTGTCCCTGGGGCTCCAGGGGAACCTGCTGGGAAACAGGATGAAGTCATCACTTATTTTCCCTCCCTCAGCTGGGGAGAGACACTTCTGTCAAGGATTTTCAAATCTCAATCAAAGACAAGTTGAGGTCCAAGAATACCTTTTTTTCTTTTTTTATTAGACAGGATACCCAGACAATGCCAGGGAGCAATCTCCTTTTCCTGTTTGGAGGTAAGAGATTCAGCTGAGTCAATGGAGGCTTCTCAGCCTGAATTTGTAGTCCCTGGGGCTACAACAGGATTTAGCTCCATCCCATGCCCACCACAAAACCCCAGCAGGTGGCATTCCTCTGGCCTCACTTCACAAGGGCACAAAAGCGGCTCCTGCATGTGAGCTCCTGGTCTCAGCTCCCTTGTGAAGTAATGGAGAGGGAGGGCAGGAGGAAGATGTGCGGACACAGACACCTGGGGACATCTTTGGTGGCTGGGGTGACCAAGAGGCATGCTGGGAATGGCAAGCTCTAGTGGAGCAGTTCATAGAGACAGGGCAGCATCTGGGGGCATCTTGGTGGAGGCTGGTGGGAAATCCCTTTGGCCAACTTCAATGACACAAGGTGTCCACGTGGAGGACAAGTGCCCCTGTAACTCTTCCTTCTGCCCAGGACAGCCCCTAGAGGGGTTCAGCTGACCAAATGTAGTCATGTGGCACAGGCAGAGCTCAGTCTCTGTCTTTCTCTTCTCCATCAGCTCTCTTTTCTACATGTCCCCAGAGTATGATGGCAGTTGTCTCACATGCATCCCTTCATTGCCTGACCTAATTCAGGGCAGCTGAACCTCAATTTAGTTTACAGATTTCGGTCCTGTAGTGCTCGAGGAGGTGCCAGGGCTCTCCAGCACAACTGCATGTGCCTGACAGGGACAGCAGAGGTCCTATACAGGAGCCCCGTTCCCATCCAGCCTGGCTGTGTGACAGGCATCACCCAGGGCATCTCAGACAGAGTGAGTGCCTTTGGGCCAGTGACTGAATCCCACCCCTGCAGTGGCACAAGCACTGTCCTTTCTCTCTCCAGTATGAACAGCAAGCACATCACACCAGGGTCTCCTAATGAGTTCCTTCGCTCTCTAACTCTGCTGGTTCTTCTCGCCTCCAGTGTTTAACCCTTGATGACACGATCATGGATCAGGCCAATGATTTTCACAGTGGTCCTGAACCACATGATGTCCACACTAAGGACACTCTCAACATCATCTCTTCCTTCCTGAGATCAGCTTCACCTCCACCGCAGGCCCTCAGGGCAGCAGAGACACAAAACATGGTGGTTTTCTCTGTGCTATACTCAGTGAGGACAGAGTGTCATCATTAGAGCTTGGGATGTCATCGGGTCAGGCTTAGGTTGGGACGCAGGGGTGGTGGTCAGTATCTGCTGAAAAATAGTCACTGTCATGGGACAGTGTAGGACAGCCGGTGGTGGGGATGGCCCCTTTGTGGGGGCTGGGAGTGCCCAACAGTATAGAAATCCTCGTGCAACCGACTATGGCTGCTGTCTCTTCCCCTCAGGATCCCGAGAGGACACCAGGTCCCTTCAGCTCCAGCACTTTCCTGCCACTTCACTCACCCACTTACTCCATAGAGCCAAGGAGGAGCCCTCGCATAGTCCTGCACTGGGCATCACACACCCCCACATCTCACTGCCCCCAGGAGGAGCCCTGAGTGTCCCATGAGGGAAAGAAATCCCATTCCTGAGCGCAAGGATCCCCATTGCTAGGGGAAGCGGGTCAGGGCTCGAACATCCAGCTTGATGAAACACATCCAGGGCTTTCACAGCCACTTACACATTGGATTTTCAACCTGTAACCAGTGCCTCTGACTTCCTGCTTCACCAGCCCCCAACGGATGGTCCCTTTCCTGGTCATTCCCTCCATGGTCTCTCCAGTGATGGCCCTCAGTTGGGCTCGCTACCACCCTCAGAAACTTGCAGCTTTGCTGCTGCCTTTTCCTTCTCCAGAGGCTTGGTCAGCCTGTCAGGATCTGCAGTTCAGGAACGTGGCACCAGAGGGCTCATTCACATGCACAGCTCACAAGCCAGGGCTCTGACCATGATTTCCTTCACTCCTCAGTTCTTATCTGCTTAACGTGAGAGATGTCAACAGTGACAATATTTCAATAATAAAACAAAACTATAAGGAATGACTTCCTTTTTTCCCACTTGTCTTCATTTGTCTTCTTACACATTAACTGATATCGGCAATCTCCAAACGCTACTGAAAGCGAACATCTCCAAAGGGGGGCTGAATGTGTAGGGCAGTCAAGACCCTTTATGTCAGACACTCTATGGGCGGTCTTTGTCCACAACCCCCCAACCCCCATTTCTCTCTTCAGCCACCCGGGACTACAGCAGCCTTGTTCACAGCTGAGCTTCCTCCACTGCAGTCCATTGGCACCAGTTTCCACCTGGTCTACCTAGAGAACAAGCTGCACGCAGACACAGAGGGATGTTTCTTAAATGTCACACAAAACAAAAAAAAAAAAAAAAAAACACAGCAAAGGAGGAGATGGTTCAATAAAAAATAAAAAACACTCTTCTGCTTTAAATGAAGTCTACATTACCTCCTCTGAAGTCCACTGTTCACAGCAGATGGCCTTAGACCAACAGAAAACACATCTGTCTGCCAAGCCCAGATCCGAAGACCCCAAAGCCCTCCCTGTAATGGCCTCTGTTTCTCCATATTCAATCTTGGCTCACAGTGAGCACCTTTAGGAGACTCTGCAGCATCTAGACGCACTCGTTTCTCATTCCCCTCGTTGTGAAGACCTCCCTTTACTCAAAGGGAGAGAAATGAGTCGTCTCAAGTGAGATGCCTTGGCCTACCACAGCTGTCCACCAGCTCCTGCTCCAGAAAGTCTCCCAGCTGCCCTGAGTCACCTTTCCCAGTGCCATGTGGGGGCATCACCTACCCATGGGTATCTCTGAGGCAGTGGCCACCTCTGTGTGGGCAACTGCATCAACCCCTGAAGGAAGATGTTAGGCAAAAGCTGAAACAACTTGGTGTTAGAAGTGTGTAAGAAGTCTTCATATTCTCAACTTTGATGCTGGTCTGTAAATTGTCATTATTGGTTCATAGGCCATGGACACGCACCAGCAAGCTGATGGCCCTTTCTCTCCCTCTCTGGAAGTACAGAATTATGCATCTGGTCCCTTCTGACTGGTAACATTTGACTTTGCTCAAGTAGCCCCTGCTTTGATTCCTATCCACCGTTGGCTGTTTTCCTCTAGAGTCCTGCCTTGAGGCACAGAGGCCTGGGAGACCTTGCTGGGGATAATGCAGTCAGGGAGCACACAACGTATCTCAGGTCTATCTATGCCCACATTTTAGCAGTGATACCGTCTTATCTGTGCTTCTTTTTCCACTGTCCCTGAAGTACTACCAGGTCGTTATGGTGCCCTTGAATTGACTCTGAAGTTTCAGCTGAGTTTTGGTATAGACCATTTCTGTGCTTGGAAGATGCTGTCCTTGAAGACCAGCTGTACTGAGCTCAGCTGCCTTTCACAGCTGCCAACCATGAGATCCCCACTCAAACTCCCAGGACCAGGCTGAAGTTTCCTCCTCTGATGTCTGGCATTTGCCTTTCCTTCCTCACTCTCCTTGGGAGCTGTGTTGCAACTGTTTCAGTGTCACGAGAGCCAAGGCTTACAAGGACCTTCAAGTCCCTGACCATCTCTTCCACGCTGGCAAGGATCACATCCAGGCTTGCATTGCCCTTGTTGGCAAGTCTGGCAGCTGTGCTGAGAAGCTCTCCCAAGACACTCCAGAACCTTCCTGGACTGTTCCACACTGCTGTGTTCCCCTTCCAGGAAATGCCAGGGCCGTTAACGTCCCCAGTGAGGCCCAGGCTCCTACATCCAGACACTTCCATTGGGTTCCTTAAACAAGACTGTGCCAGCTTCCCCACCTTGACTGTTGGTTCCTCATCTCCCACCACCATGTCACCTTGACTGGCCCTTCCTCTGGCCCTCATTCACAAGGGCTCACCCAACTTGTAGCCTTAACCATTAAGGAGCTCCATACATCAAAGAAACTTC
The DNA here is from genome assembly GCF_965231255.1 of Vanellus vanellus. Taxonomy (NCBI): domain Eukaryota; kingdom Metazoa; phylum Chordata; class Aves; order Charadriiformes; family Charadriidae; genus Vanellus; species Vanellus vanellus. Next base: position 157,109 of record NW_028128563.1, on the reverse strand, counting down.
ATCGCTTTGGGGTTACCCCACTCTAGATCCTTCCAGCCTGTCTCTCCTGAAAAGCCAGTTCCCATCTCATTCGCCCAGGGGTCTGCCTTGTCTCACCATGCCTTGGCAGTTACGCAATGGATGTCAAAAAGAACATGCTCCAGCTCATCCTGGCTATGCCCTTGCCTGAGGGCAAGAGCACATATTTGGGCTGTAGCACTGCAGCATTTCTACCCCCTCTGGTCTCCCTGGGGGTGTCCTTGGGGCTCCAGGGCAATCTGCTGGGAAACAGCCTGAAGTCATCCCTGATGTTCCCTCCCTCAGCTTGGGAGGGACACTTCTGTCCAGCACTTCATTTCTCAATCAGAGACAGATGGAGGGACAAGAATATCTTTTTTCATTTCTTATTAAAAAGGACATGCAGACAATGCCAGTGAGCAATCTCCTTTTCCTGTTTGGAGGGAAGGGATTCAGCTGAGTCAATGGAGGCTCAAAGAAGTCTGCTGTGTCTTGTCACTGTTTTCTTCTTTTACAACAGTGCTCCATGCTCAGAGTCCAACAAATGTTCAGTGGCAACTCCATCACACAGGTCCTCCTCCCGGCATTCACAGACACACTGGAGCTGCAGCTCTTGACATTCGGGCTCTTCCTGGGCATCTACCTGGCTGCCCTCATGGGAAACGGCCTCATCGTCACCAGGGAAAAAAATCTGAAAAATCAACAAGCCAACAAAAATACCCCAACCTCAACACTGTGTAAGCACTGCTACACAACAACCAAACCAGCAGTGTGTTTGAGTGTGTTTGGCTCAGAAACCCAAAATACAGCACCACACAGACTGCTGTGAGGAAAATTAACTTGCACTCCAGACAGGCCAAGTGACACAGGTCAATGGGAGAGCTTCCTGGGGTGACCTTCCAGACTGAGGGTGGGGGTTATTGCCTCTGGGACTGTGATGCTCATTGCATGTTAACAGAAACAGCACTTTGGGCTTGTGCAGGACTTACTATTAGGTGTCATGGAAATGCCAAAGGACGAATGAAGGTTGTTTGGGAATGGACAAGTGTGGGAAAACCTCAAGAAAAGGGGCTAAAAGTAGCCCATTAAGTTTAAAGAGGTTGCTGGTAAAGCCCCTTGTGTGGCCATGGCCTGCAAGTGATCAGCCCAGCCTCTCCTGTCTTCTTCTCCAATTCCACCAAAGTGCTGCTGGGGTGAGGGGGCTCTCTGCTCTTGGTAGGTATGGAGCTGTGAGCGCCAGCCACTGGAGTGGGGATGACAAGTCACAGGGGCTTGTGCACCTGAGGGGGCAGAAATGGAGAGCCCAGCGTGCATCCTTATCGTGTTGCTGGGTGGGTCAGTGTGTGTAACTGCTGGAAAACATGAGGCTGGAGAAGCCAGCCAGTAGGACAGAGACCTGGGAGCTTGAGAGAAACCATGACTGGATACCGGAGAGACCAGAGGCTCTGGGAGCTGGAAAGTGGAGGAAGCAGGTGGTCCAAAGCTTCTGCAGGAGAAATTGTGCAGTCTTGGGGCTCTGGTACTGGTAAGGTTATAGGCCTGGACCAGGAGGGTAAGGGACTGTATGAGAGAGCTGCAGGAACACATGGAGCTCTGCTTGGGGATGGACAATGAGTCAGCTGAGCGTTGATGGCTGAGGATTATCATGCAGACCAACACGGGCAATGCTATGGTGGGTTTCTGCTACAGACCTGCTGATCTGCAGGGGAGAAGAAAGAATTAGATGAGGCCTTCTGCGGGTCCTGGTCTTCATGGGGGACTTGAGCTAAGACCTGGATGGTCTCATAGCCCTTGGTAGCCAAGAGAAATGCAATCGCCCAGATGGCAAAGACCTGGGTTCTGTTTTTGCCTTCCAGCTTTGCCAGCAGCCTTGGCCATTTCCAGTGCAGGTTGTCCCACTCCTGCCCCAGTTTTCCTCCAGGCTGTAGAAACCCATTGTGCTTTCCCCCGTTGCTCTCCCCTGGGAATTTCTGTACCTTCACTAATGTCGCTGTGCCCTAACAGGCTGTTTCTTGGAACACAAAGCCATGGGATCGTCACCAACTCTCTCTGGGTGTCCTCTTGCACTACAGCTCTACCCTTGCAGGGACATTTCTTTTTCCTCCTGTCCAGTCTCCACTTTCCCAGCTGCACTATATAGCATTTTTTCTCTCTCCTGTGTTTTCCCACTTCCAAGGAAAGCTCAAAAATCTCAGAAAGCACCCTCCAGGAAGGCGACCTAACTCATCAGCGACTTACATCATCAGGCCTTTCAGCTGACCAGATATAAGTGACCTCACTGTGATCTTCTAAACCACCTGGCTGCTGCTGATCACTGAGTGATTCTGGTTATGACTGGCTTCTGGGAGGACTTTGTACCACTGTGGACATTTGGACCTGATCATCTAGCCAACTTCCAACCCACCACACCATCCACTGCTTCAGCCCAGAGAGCATCAATATGGCTATGAGGAGATGATGTCAAAAGCTGTGCACAATGCCGGGTACACAACATGCCTTTGTTTCCCCTAACCATTCTGGTCCAGCAAAGCCTTTCTTGTCCTTCCACTGCCTGGAGGTGGCTGCAGGAGGACGTACCCCATCACCCTCCAAGGGACTGAGGAAGGCTGACCAGTTTGTAATTATCTGAATCCTCACCCCTGCCCTTCTTCAAGATGGGTTTGACATCTGCCTTCTCCATAGACCTCGGAACTTGTCTGGCTGCTCTGGCACATTTGAGGGCATAATCCAGAATCACAGGACAGGGTGGCATAGCAGACATGAGCAGTTGCAGTGAGCCTGTCCACGGCAGTGGAGGTGAACGTCCCTCGTAGGTGGCGATTTGTTCCTGCAGTCGCACACAGAAATGTCAGATCTCTGTCGGGTACCCACTCCTCAGCTGGTTTCGGGCACTCCTCATACACACATGGCTGATCAGAGACACAAGTCCTTCCCTTGCCCATGCAGAGGCAGTGCACGGCAGCGGTTACAGTGTCTCTCTGACCTCCTGCCGCCACCCCCAGAGTCTGGGAGGCACCGCAGCCCTGCGGTGTGTCGCCCTGCTCTGCTCTCCTCCTGAGGAATGGACATGGGGACCTCGGTTCAAGGAAGCACATCCCAGTGCTGCATCCAGGTGTTTCCCCAGGGGATGTTACTCTCCAAGTGAAGTGACCTCATCTGTCGCACTCGCCTTCATGGCACCCCCAGGAATAGCTGATGGCTTTTGTGTTCACTCGGGTCCATCTCCCCACATGCACAGGCTGTGCATGCTTAAGTCTCATCTGTAGAATGCAAAGTTAGACCTCCTCATTTGGTGTCCCTCTATCTGAAGGGACAAAGAACGTCTCTGAGTTGGGGTGATGTCCAATGCTGGACATGGAAGATGTTCTTGGCTGGCCCACGATGGTGACCCTGGGGAAACTTCCCCGGGGTGTCCAGCGGGCACAGGCACAGCCCAGACACTGCTCTGCTGCTCCGTCATGTCTCTCGCAGGAGCCCGGCTGTGCCAGGACACTGCTGTGTGACCCCAACCTGCACACTGCCACACTTCAGCTCTTCCCTGGTGTTTTCCTCTCCGGGCCACTTGCTAGCCCCACCAGCCAGACCCTCCCTGAATCTGGCCACCTCCTGCCCCCTGGCCAGCGCAGCCCAGCAGAGCAGCCCCATTGGGACTGGTCCCACAGCAGCACATGGAGGCCAGTGAGAATGTCCACCCAGCTGGCATGCTGAGGAGATCTCCTCCCCAGGCAGCTTGCAGCCCCAGCTGCCAACATTCCTGCCCAGAGTGGCATGAGAGAATTTGCCCAGGGCATCCTCAGGAAGGTACTTTTGCCCCAGGGACAGGGCAGCCTGCCCTGAGCTGCCCCACCACAGCAAAGGGTTTCTCTGTCCATGTTTGGCCTGCTATGCTCCCAGCACAGCCCATCCCCCTCAGAGACTTTCCCAAGAGAGCTCATCTGTGCTGGCCAGGCCAGCCATTCCTGCACCCCCTCCCCAGGTGTCCCACAGCCCCCGAGCTGGTGGTGTGGCTCTGCAGAGCCAGGGGCTGTGGTGCCCGGGGCCGTGCTGGTCAGGCTGGGAGGCAGACCCAGCTCAGGTGGCTCCTGCCCCCTCCACCTCAGCACACAGACGCTGCCCCTGCAGCTCCAGAGAAGATCTCGGAGAAAGGATACCCGACAAAATAATCATCGGAGGGTCTTTTATTTTGTTTAAACACACAGAGAGCAGCTTCTTATTTACACAAAGTCTCTGGCTCACACAAGACAGGCAGATGCTGACATAGATATAGTATAAAGGGTGACTCTTCTCTTTTGTTCACAGCATTAATACAACCCAGAAAAGCTAAAAACCAAAGAAACAAAAAAAGAAAAATATACCAAAAGTAAGTCTGGGACTGAAATGAGGTATATCATGAGTGATATGCAGAACCAGATGGGCAGTTCATTGCTGCTTCTGAAAAGAAACCAGTCATCAGTTTCCTTAAGGCATCCTTGAGCTCCTGGTTCCTCATGCTGTAGATGAGGGGGTTCACTGCTGGAGGCACCACCGAGTAGAAAAATGACACCAACAGGTTCATAGATTTTGAGGAGATGGAGGGGGGCTTCAGGTAGGCAACCATGACAGTGCTCATAAAGAGGGAGATCACGACCAGGTGAGGGAGGCACGTGGAAAAGGCTTTGTGCCATCCCTGCTCCGAGGGAATTTTCAGCACAGCCCTCAAGATCTGCACATAGGACACCAGAATGAAAACAAAGCAAACAAAAGCAATCAAGGCACTGAACACAAGAAGCCCCATTTCCCTGAGATAGTCTGAATGTGAGCAGGAGATCTTCAGGATCTGGGGGACTTCACAGAAGAACTGGTCCAGGGCATTGCCCTGGCAGAGGGGCAGTGAAAATATATTGGCCGTATGCAGCACAGCATAGGGAAAAACACTGCCCCAGACAGCTGCTGCCATGCGGACACAAGCTCTGCTGCCCAGGAGGGTCCCGTAGTGCAGGGGTTGGCAGATGGCAACATAGCGGTCATAGGCCATGACAACAAGAAGATAAAACTCTGCTGACATGAAAAAGAAAAAGAAAAAGACCTGTGCAGCACATCCTGCATAGGAAATGACCCTGGTGTTCCAGAGGGAATTGGCCATGGCTTTGGGAACAGTGGTGGAGATGGAGCCCAGGTCAAGAAAAGAGAGGTTGAGGAGGAAGAAGTACATGGGGGTGTGGAGGCGGTGGTCGCAGGCGATGGCGGTGATGATGAGGCCGTTTCCCAGCAGGGCAGCCAGGTAGATGCCCAGGAAGAGACAGAAGGTCAAGAGCTGCAGCTCCCGTGTGTCTGCGAATGCCAGGAGGACGAAGTGGGTGATGGAACTGCTGTTGGACATCTGATTCCTTTGCTCATGATGTTCTGCCAAAGGAGGAAACCACACTCACAAGTAAGAACTGCTCTGAGCAAATCTCTTCACATTCCCTGTGTCCCGTTACCTCTGTTCTTCCCAAACACACATGACCTTCCTCCTTCCTTTCAGGACCTTTTTACTCCCCCAGGTTCTGAGCTCTGCTTTGTACTGGCGAAACAAGACACAAGCAGGAGGCTTCTGCCCATGGGCTCCCGAGCAGTCACCCATGCTCGACAGCAGTGGGCATCTTTTAAAGACATGGTTGCTTCTAAACATCACCATTTCTCTCATAAGTAATCCATGAATAGAATCCGGTCAGCATTTCGGGCAGGAGAATGCCAGGGAAACTCTCAGAAGTGCAAAAATTTTACCAATCTAATTAGAGGCAGCTCACCCCCCAGCTCCACACTGCATTTTCCACAGCCCCACAGGTTTGGGTGGTTTGAAGGACTTTGGTCCCACGAACACAGCTGCATGGCAGTGTTGGTGTGTGAGCCACACCTGAACCCCTTCTCCCCAGAGAGTACGAGAGTAAGAACAAGAGCAGCATGGACAGGAGGGGAAGATGGAGAAATGCTCCTGCTGAGGGAGGAAAGGGACCTATAGACAGTGCTCAGGAGTTTCTCCTCATTGGCGTGTGGCTGCTGAGGAGGCACCTCAGCCAGAAACCCCACAGCCTTGATGTTGGAAGCTCTGCTGGGCCAGAGAGGAGACCGGGGGGGTTTCAGTAGAAGGCGTCCTCATTACAGGAGATGGCAGGAAGGTGCCCGAATGACCCTCCCAGGGCACGTGGGAGCTGCTCTCTCTCTCCCTGCCCAGGACTCTGCTGCCTGGAGCTGTCCCTGCTGGGAGATCCTTCTCTGGCAGCACGCCTCCTCCCCGGCAGTGCACACAGAACCCATCATAGATGCTGTGTGCTCAGCTCTGCCCTGCAGACACCTCCTGGCAGCAGAAGACTGCCCAGGAGCATCCCTGTGGGTGCAGGCTCTGACAGGAACATCTGACCGACCCTGATAAGGCTGGAAAGGTGATGCTGGGTGCTATCTGTAAGCTGTAGGGCATTGATTTTTCTTAATCCCAGAATTATTCCCCTCCCAAATTTGGAGACTCAGTGCTTTCTCAAGAATGGGAAGATGAATGTCCATGTCTCACTCCTCACACAGAAAAGGAAAAGCAGAAGACTGAAAGCACTAAATCCTTCCCTTTCAGGTACCCCTGCCTTGATGTTCTTCTTGAAAAGTGTCCTCTGCCACTGCCCTTGAGCTGTGAGCAGCCCTGACCCACGCAGTTCTCCCTCGCAGAAGCTGAACCCTGCCATGCAAGGAGTTGCTCTTTCCACCCACAGCTTCTCCCCACAGCACTGTGGGAGCTCCCCGGGCAGGCGCAGAGCTGACCCTGGCAGGCGGCAGAGTCCCTGCCCCGGCACACAGCCCCCGGGTTGCAGGGACCCTGCTGGCAAGGACAGCCCTGCCCACCCCTGCCTGCACACCTATCTTCAAACCCCAGAGCCCTCCCTGGGAGAAGGCAGTTGACCTTCATTGTCCCTCTGATGGTGCAGTGGAGCATCCCTGCTCTGAAGCACAATGTCATCCTCCACACCAGAAAAGCCAGGAGAGCCATCCTGACAGCTCCGATCAGCCATGGCATGTGCCAGGTATAGGAGACACTGCCAGGAACTCATCCGCACTGCCCCACAGGCAGAGACTTACCATGGGAAAGGCTGTGAAGGGTTCTCCCCCTGTGCGCTCTCTCCTGTCCTCCCACCCCAGACTGCCTTTACCTCTCTCGCCCTCCCCTGCTCTGCCCTCGCTGCCAGCAGGCAGTGCCCTCAGCCCTGCTGCGCTGTGCAGAGGAGCTGCTGCTGGGCAGAGCTGTCTCTCTGCAGCGCTGCCCGCTTGCCAGGAGCTCCATCTGTCCCAGCAGCCCAGCCCAGCTAAGCAGCAGAGGACCAGCCCACGGTGGCACTCTCTCTGTGCCCTCTGGGCTCAGAGAGAGATGTCTCTGGAGCTCCAGGGGAACCTGCTGGGAAACAAGCTGAAGTCAGCACTGATGTTGTCTCCCTCTGCTGGGCAGGGAAACTTCTATCCAGCGGTTTCAATTCTCAGTCAGAGAAAGAATGAGGTCCAAGAATACCTTTTTTGTTGTTGTTGTTTTAGTATTAGAGAGAACACCCAGACAATGCCAGGGAGAAATCTCCTTTTCCTGTTAGGAGGGAAGGCATTTAGTTAAGTCAATGGAGGTTTCTCAGCCTGGGTTTCTAGTCCCTGGGGCTACAACAGGAGTTAGCTCCATCCCATGCCCACCACAAACCCCCAGCAGGTGGCATTCCTCTGGCCTCACTTCACAAGGGCACAAAAGCGGCTCCTGCATGTGAGCTCCTGGTCTCAGCTCCCTTGCAAATTATCAGAGAGGGAGGGCAGGAGGAAGATGTTCAGACACAGACACCTGGGGACATCTTTGGTGGCAGAGGTGACCAAGAGGCATGCTGGGAATGGCAAGCTGTAGTGGAGCAGTTCATAGAGACAGGGCAGCATCTGGGGGCATCTTGGTGGAGGCTGTTGGGAAATCCCTTTGGCCAACTTCAATGACACAAGGTGTCCATGTGGAGGACAAGTGCCCCTGCAACGCTTCCTTCTGCCCAGGGCAGCCCCTAGAGCGATTCAGCTGACCAAATAGAGTCACGTGGCACGGGCAGAGCTCAGTCTCTCTCTTCTCTATCAGCTGTCTTTTCCACATGTCCCCGGAGTATGATGGCAGTTGTCTCACGTGCATCCCTTCATTGCCTGACCTCATTCAGGGCAGCTGAACCTCAATTTAGTTTACAAATTCTGTCCTGCAGTGCTCAGGGAGGTGCCAGGGCTGTTCAGAACAATTTCATGCGCCTGACAGGGACAGCAGAGGTCCTGTACAGGAGCCCTGTCCCCACCCAGCCTGGCTGTGTGACAGGCATCACCCAGATCATCTCAGACAGAGTGGGTGCCTTTGGGCCAGTGACCGAATCCCACCCCTGCAGTGGCACAAGCTCTGTCCCTTCTCTCTCCAGAGACACTGGGCAGCGCCTGAACAGCAAGCACATCACACCAGGGCCTCCTCTCGTGTTCTTTCACTCTCAAACTATGCTGGTTCTTCTCTCCTGAATTTTTTAGCCATCCCTTTGATGATACAATCATGGATCAGGCCGATGATTTTCACAGTGAGCCTGAATCACAGCATGTCCACACCAAGGACATTTTCAACATCATCTTGTTCATCTTGAGACCACCTTCATCTCCACCACAGAGCTTACTCCCTTTGTGTGCACCTCATTTCTTCTTCACACTGCCATCTGCCACCCACTTCAGCATGTCTCTGCTCTGAAGCAAAGCCTTTGCACAGCTGAGGTCTTGGGGCCTTGGAAGCAGGTTTCCCTCTTGCGAGTCTGCTCTCAGCCCAAGTGTGCCACATCTGAGGTGCTGCAGCCCAGCCATGCCCCAGGGCCTTCAGCCTGGGCACAGAGAGGAGGGTCTGGAGCTGTGTGTGCCATCTCTTCATTGCACTTGGAGGGAAGAAGAGCTGAGTGGTGTTGGGACATCTCCCATGACTGGGGTGCTGTGATGGGTGGGTACAGGATGATCAGGAGGGCAGAAATTTTGAGAGAGGCTTGCCCTCGTTGTGAAGGACCTGCTTAGATTTGTGGAGCTCCTCTAGGTGATAAATAAACTGGGTGAACCCCTGTATGTAAGGGTCAGAAAAAAGACCGGTAAGGGTTACATTGTGGTGGGAGACAACGAACCTATTTACATCACCTTGGGCACTTTAATTGCCCTGGCATTCACTGGAAGGGGACCACAACTGCATGCAAACTGTCCTGGAGGCTTCTCGAGAATATTGGTCAAGACACAGCTTAGGACCCCAGTCTCTATAGCACAGCTGCCAGATTGGCCAACAACGTTAATACTCATCTGCACCATTTAATTTCAAAGAAGGTAGAGCTGGACATGGACGTTACAAGAATGTCAGCTTTGGCTATCGTGTCCATGAAATAGTGGGGTCTGCCCTCCCAAAAGGAAGGAGAATAGAAGAGTGTGGGTGCTAGACCTCAGAGGAGCAGACTTTAGCCTAGTCTTTTGACTTTTAGTCGGGGAGCCCATGTGAGCAGCACAGAAGGGGAGCAGAGCTCAGTATACCTCATCTGCAAGGACAACATCTGTCAAGTAGGAGAGTGTAGTCATACCAATAGTCAGAAAAAACAAGCCCAGCTGTCAGGAGAGGAGCTTGAGGAAACAGGAAATTCATGGGGAAGCTCCATAGAGAAAATGAAGCATGCGAGATGTGGATGCACATGTCAAAAGAAAGGAAGAATTCAGAAATACATTTGGTTTTAGAAAAGCCACAGGTCCTATAGAGCTGACAGTTGCACGGAAGTTCAAGGGCACAAGGATGAGCTGTTACTACTCCAGGAACATTTAAAGAAGAACTGAACATAATGTGCGGCCGCTGCTGAATTCGGTAAGAGCATGTGTAGATAGATGTGAGATATTCTGTGTTCTCTTCTCTCCTCCTTCTTCACCAGCAAGGCCTCCCAGTTCCATGTGCCTAAGAGGCAAAACCCCACGCAAAAGCCAGCAGTGGATGGAGATCAAGTCTGCGGGTACTTAGCTAAGGCCAAGCCTTAGTAGTCCATTGGACCAGATGGGATGAATCTAAAGATGTTGGGAGAGCAGCCCAATGTCACAAGAGGGCTGCTGTGATACATTTTGGAAGGTCGTCATGACTGAAGAATCCACATGCATTGTAGGGAAGTCACAGGCATTGGCAAAGCCTCAGAAAACCACAGTGCTGGCAGGAAGGAAGCAGGCACAGGCGTAGGAGTGTGTAGCTGTGGTGGGGATGGCCAAGGGCCTTGGTGGGGCTTTGACACCCCAACAGAACTGAGACCCTTGTCTGCTTAGCTATGGCTTCTGTCTCTTCCACTGTGCGCCATGAGAGGACACCAGATTCTGACATCTCCGGTGCATTTTTTCTCCTCGCCTGCCCTCCACAGAGCCTGGGACGTGCACTGCTGCTGATCTGCACCTGGTGTTACACAGTCCCACATTGCATTGCCCCCAGGAAGTGCCCAGAGTATTTGGAGAGGCAAAGGATACGCCTCCACAGGGGATTGGGCTTTGGGCTTGACCGCTCTCCTTGGTGAAGCACATCAAGGGCTTTCACAGGGGTCTTCACCTTTAAATTTCCTCCTGTACCAAGTGCCTTCAACTTCCTGCTTTACCTGTCCCCAGAAACAGGTGCTTTGTCTGCTCCTTCCCTCCATGGTCTCTTCAGTGAGGGATGTCAGCAGGGCCTGCTAACACCCTCAGAAACCTGCTGGTTTGCTTCTTTTATTTCTTCAGAAGCTTGGGCAGTCTTTCAGGAGCTGCAGTTCAGGAACTCGGCACCAGAGGTCTCATTCCCACACAAAACACCTGAAGGAACCAAGTCTGGGCATAGTTTTCCTTTAGTCTTCTGTTCTGATGTGGCTTATTAGAGAGATTTCAGGCGTGCAGTCACAATGAAAAGAAACAAGAAGCAAAGTCACAACCTTAGACTTCTTGAGGGTTAACTTCGATCTCTTCAAGAAACTGCTTGGGGAGATCCCGTGGACTAGAGCTCTGGAAGGCAAAGGGGCTCAAGAAAGCTGGCTGGTATTCAAAGACCACTTCCTCCAAGCTTAGGATCGTGCATCCCGAAGAGCAAGAAATCAGCCAAGGGATGCAAGAGGCCTGCCTGGTTGAGCAGGGAGCTTCTGAACAAGCTCAAGTGGAAGAAGGAAGTTTACACTCAGTGGAAGAATGGCCTAACCCCTTGGGAAGATTACAAGATCGCTGCCAGAGTGTGCAGGGATGAAACAAGGAAAGCCAAGGCCGCCTTGGAACTAAACCTGGCAAGGGATGTCAAGCTCAACAGGAAGGGCTTCTTCCAGTATATTGGAGGCAAAAGGAAGACCAGAGAAGCTGTGGGCCCACTGTTGAATGAGACAGGATCCATGGTGACAGAGGACACAGAGAAGGTGGAGTTATTGAATGCCGCCTTTGTGTCGGTCTTTACTACCCGTCCAAGCCCTCAGGAGTCTCAGGCCTTGGAGAAAGTAACGGGGAAAGAGGAAGACTTCCCCTGGGTTGAGGAGGACCAAGTGAGGGACCAGTTAGGCTGATTAGATATTTACAAGTCCATGGGCCCTGATGGGATGCACCCGCGAGTGCTGAGGGAGCTGGCAGAGGTCATTGCTGGGCCACTCTCCACCATCTTTGAAAGGTCCTGGAGAACAGGTGAGGTGCCTGAGGACTGGAGGAAAGCCATTGTCACTCCGGTCTTCGAAAAGGGCAAGAAGGAGGACCTGGGGAACTACAGGCCGGTCAGCCTCACCTCCATCCCTGGAAAGATGATGGAACAGCTTGTTCTGGGCGTCATCTCAAGGCATGTGGAGGAAGAGAAGGCTATCAGAAGTACTCAGCATGGATTCACCAAGGGGAAATCATGCCTGACTGATCTGATAGCCTTCTATGATGGTGTGACTGGATGGATAGATGAGGGAAGAGCGGTAGATGTGGTCTACCTTGACTTCAGCAAGGCGTTCAACAAAGTCTCCCACAGCATCCTCATAGGGAAGCTTAGGAAGAGTGGGTTAGATGAATGGACAGTAAAGTGGATAGAAAACTGGCTGACAGACAGAGCTCAGAGGGTTGTGGTTAGGGGTGCATAGTCTAGTTGGAGGTCAGTGACGAGTGGTGTTCCCCAGGGTTCAGTACTGGGTCCAGCCCTGTTCAATATATTCATCAACAACTTGGATGAGGGGATAGAGTGCACCCTCAGCAAGTTTGCTGATGATACAAAGCTGGGAGGGGTGGCTGACACACCAGAAGGCTGTGCTGCCATACAGAGAGACCTGGACAGGATGGAGAGTCGGGCGGAAAGGAATCTTATGAAATCCAATAAGGGCAAGTGTAGGGTGCTGCACCTGGGGAGGAATAACCCCATGCAGCAGTACAGGTTGGGGGCTGACCTGCTGGAGAGCAGCTCTGTAGAAAGAGACCTGGGAGTCCTGGTGGACAAGAGGATGACCACGAGCCAGCAAGGTGCCCTTGTGGCCAAGAAGGCCATTGGCATCCTGGGGTGCATCAAGAAGAGTGTGGCCAGCAGGTGGAGGGAGGTCATCCCCCCCTCTACTCTGCCTTGGTGAGACCGCACCTGGAGTACTGTGTCTAGTTCTGGGCTCCCCAGCTCAAGAAGGACAGGGAACTGCTGGAGAGGGTGCAGCATAGGGCTACCAAGATGATTAGGGGACTGGAACACCTCTCTTATGAAGAAAGATTGAGGGAATTGGGACTCTTTAGTATGGAAAAAAGACGGTTTAGGCGGGACCTGATCAATGCTTATAAATAGTTAAAGGATGGGTGCCAGGAGGACAGGGCCAGGCTCTTTTCGGTGGTGCCCAGTGACAGGACAAGAGGTAACTAGCACAAACTTGAGTGTAGGAAGTTCCACCTAAACATGAGGAGGAACTTTAACTTGAGGGTGGCAGAGCACTGGCACAGGCTGCCCAGGGAGGTGGTGGAGTCTCCATCTCTGGAGACATTCAAAACCCGCCTGGATGCCTTCCTGTGCAACCTGCTCGAAGATGCCCCTGGTCTGGCAGGGGGATTGGACTAGATCTCCGGAGGTCCCTTCCAACCCTATGATTCTATGATTCTAGGGTCAGAGGAAGGGCCAGTCAAGGTGACATGGTGGTGGGAGCCGAGGAACCCGCAGTCAAGGTGGGGAAGCTGGCACAGTCTTGCTTAAGGAACCCAATGGAAGTGTCTGGATGTAGGAGCCTGGGCCTCACTGGGGACGTTAAAGGCCCTGGCATTTCCTGGAAGGGGAACACAGCAGTGTGAAACAGTCCAGGAGGGTTCTGGAGTGTCTTGGGAGAGCTTCTCAGCACAGCTGCCACACAGGCGACAAGGGCAATGAAAGCCCTGATGTGATCCTTGCCAGCATGGAAGAGATGGTCAGGGACTTGAAGGTCCTTGTAAGCCTTGGCTCTCGTGACACTGAAACAGTTGCAACGCAGCTCCCAAGGAGAGTGAGGAAGGAAAGGCAAATGGCAGACATTAGAGGAGCAGACTTCAGCCTGGTCCTGGGAGTTTGAGTGGGGATCTCATGGTTGGCAGCATTGAAAGGCAGCCGAGCTCAGTACAGCTGGTCTTCAAGGACAGCATCTTCCAAGCACAGATATGGTCTATATCAAAACTCAGCTGAAACTTCAAAGTCAATTCAAGGGCACCATAACGACCTGGTAGTACTTCAGGGACAGTGGAAAAAGAAGCACAGATAAGACGGTATCACTGCTAAAAAGTGGGCATAGATAGATCTGAGATATGTTGTGTGCTCTCTGACTGCGTTATCCCCAGCAAGGTCTCCCAGGCCTCTGTGCCTCAAGGCAGGACTCTAGAGGAAAACAGCCAACCGTGGATAGGAATCAAAGCAGGGGCTACTTGAGCAAAGTCAAATGTTACCAGTCAGAAGGGACCAGATGCATAATACTGTACTTCCAGAGAGGGAGAGAAAGGGCCATCAGCTTGCTGGTGCGTGTCCATGGCCTATGAACCAATGATGACAATTTACAGACCAGCATCAAAGTTGAGAATATGAAGACTTCTTGCACACTTCTAACACCACATTGTTTGATGTTGATGCCCCCACATGGCACTGGGAAAGGTGACTCAGGGCAGCTGGGAGACTTTCTGGAGCAGGAGCTGGTGGACAGGTGGGGTAGGCCAAAGTATCTCAGTTGAGACAGCTCATTTCTCTCCCTTTGAGTAAAGGGAGTTCTTGACAATTGCACCCAAGCTGTCCAGCGCTGGAGGGGAATGAGAAACAAGTGCGTCTAGATGCTGCAGAGTCTCCTAAAGGTGCTCCTGTAACCCAGATACACTGGGATTACTGCAGATTTGGCTATTCAAAAGAGAGCATTTTGTTCACTTTGTCCCTTTGCTTCCCTCTGTGGATCGAGGGAGCTCATGACATCACCGTGTGCCTCACTGTGAGCAAAGATTGAATATGGAGAAACAGAGTCCATTACAGGGAGGGTTTGGGGGTTTTTGGATCTGGGCTTGGCAGACAAATGTGCTTTCTGTTGGTCTAAGGCCATCTGCTGTCAACAGTGGACTTCAGAGGAGGTAATGTGGACTTCATTCAAAGCAGAAGAGTGTGTTTTATTTTTTATTGAACCATCTCCTCCTTTGTTTTTGTTTTTGTGTCATTTAAGAAACATCCCTCTGTGTCTGTGTGCAGCTTGTTCTCTAGGTAAACCAGGTGGAAACTGGTGCCAATGGACTGCAGTGGAGGAAGCTCAGCTGTGAACAAGGCTGCTGTAGTCCCGGGTGGCTGAAGAGAGAAATGGGGGTTGGGGGGGTTGGGACAAAGACCGCCCACAGAGTGTCTGACATAAAGGGTCTTGACTGCCCTACACATTCAGCCTCCATTTGGAGATGTTCGCTTTCAGTAGCGTTTGGAGATTGCCAATATCACTTAATGTGTAAGAAGACAAATGAAGACAAGTGGGGAAAAAAGGAAGTCCTTCCTTACAGTTTTTTAGTATTGAAATATTGTCACTGTTGACATCTCTCTCGTTAAGCAGATAAGAACTGAGGGGTGAAGGAAATCATGGTCAGAGCCCTGGCTTGTGAGCTGTGCATGCGAATGAGCCCTCTGGTGCCACGTTCCTGAACTGCAGATCCTGACAGACTGACCAAGCCTCTGGAGAAGTAAAAGGCAGCAGCAAAGCTGCAAGTTTCTGAGGGTGTTAGCGAGCCCCACTGAGGGCCATCACTGGAGAGACCATGAAGGGAATGACCAGGAAAGGGACCATCCCTGGGGGCTGGTGAAGCAGGAAGTCAGAGGCCCTGGTTACAGGTTGAAAATCCAATATGTATGCGACTGTGAAAGCCCTGGATGTGTTTCATCAAGCTGGATGTTCAAGCCCTGACCCGCTTCCCCTAGCAATGGGGATCCTTGCCCTCATGGGACACTCAGGACTCGTCCTGGGGGCAGTGAGATGTGGGGGGGTGTGATGCCCAGTGCAGGACAATGCGAGGTCTCCTCCTTGGCTCTATGGAGTAAGTGGGTGGGTGAAGTGGCAGGAAAGCGCTGGAGCTGAAGGGACCTGGTGTCCTCTCGGGGTCCTGAGGGGAAGAGACAGCAGCCATAGTCGTTTGCACGAGGATTTCTATACTATTGGGTACTCCCAGCAACCACAAAGGGGCCATCCCAACCACCGGCTGTCCTACACTGTCCTATGCCAGTGACTATTTTTCAGCAGATTTTAACCACCACCCTTGTGTCCCCACATCACCCTGACCTGATGGCGTCCCAAGCTCTACTGATGACTCTCTGTCCTCACTGAGTATCGCACAGAGAAAAACACCACGCAAAGCTGTGGTGTTCTGAGAATTTGTCATTGGCTGTCACTTCCCAAAAACATTGCAGCTTTGCTTCAGAGCAGAGACACGCTGGAGTGGATGGCACATGGCAGTGCAAAGAAGAAATTAGGTTCTCACAAAGGGAGCAAACCCTTCTCAGTCCAATGCCAAAGAGAAGCAGAGCTGGGCTGTGCGGTCTGAGCAGGAGAGGGGTTTGCTGTCTGTTGTGTCTCTGATGCCCTGAGGGCCTGTGGCGGATGTGAAGCTGATCTCAGGAAGGAAGAGAAGAAGTGTGGGCTTCATGTGGTTCAGGACCACTGTGAAAATCATTGGCCTGATCCATGATCGTGTCATCAAGGGTTAAACACTGGAGGAGAGAAGAACCAGCAAAGTTAGAGAGCGAAGGAACACAGTAGGAGACTCAGGTGTGATGTGCTTGCTGTTCATGCACTCTACTGGAGAGAGAAGGGACAGAGCTTGTGCCACTGCAGGGGTGGGATTCAGTCATTGGCCCAAAGGCACCCACTCTATCTGAAGATGCTCTGGGTGATGCCTGTCACACAGCCAGGCTCGATGGGGACAGGGCTCCTGTACAGGACCTCTGCTGTCCCTGTCAGGCACATGCAGTGTTGCTGGAGAGCCCTGGCACCTCCCTGAGCACTACAGGACGGAATTTGTAAACAAAACTGAGGTTCAGCTGCCCTGAATTAGGTCAGGCAATGAAGGGATGCACGTGAGACCACTGCCATCGTACTCCAGGGACATGTGGAAAAGACAGCTGATGGAGAAGAGAGAGACTGAGCTCTGCCTGTGCCACGTGACTCCTTTTGGTCAGCTGAATCCCTCTATGGGCTGCCCTGGACAGAAGGAAGAGTTACAGGGGCACTTGTCCTCCACGTGGACACCTTGTGTCATTGAAGTTGGCCAAAGGGATTTTCCACCAGCCTCCACCAAGATGCCCCCAGATGCTGCCCTGTCTCTCTGAATTGCTCCACTAGAGCTTTCAGTTCCCAGCATGCCTCTTGGTCACCTTTGGCACCAAAGATGTCCCCAGGTGTCTGTGTCCAAACATCTTCCTCCTGCCCTCCGTCTCCATTACTTCACAAGGGAGCTGAGACCAGGAGCTCACATGCAGGAGCCGCTTTTGTGCCCTTGTGAAGTGAGGCCAGAGGAATGCCACCTGCTGGGGTTTTGTGGTGGGCATGGGATGGAGGTAACGCCTCTTGTATGCCCAGGGACTACAAACCCAGGCTGAGAAGCTTCCATTGACTCATCAGAATCTCTTCCCTCCAAACAGGAAAAGGAGATTTCTCCCTGGCATTATTTGGGTATCCTGTCTAATAAAAAAAGAAGAAAAGGTATTCTTGGACCTCAACTTGTCTCTGAATGAGAATTGAAACTGCTGGACAGAAGTGTCTCTCCCCAGCTGAGGGAGGAAAACAAGTGATGACTTCATCCTGTTTCCCAGCAGGTTCCCCTGGAGCCCCAGGGACACCTCCAGTGAGCCCAGAGGGGACAGAAAAGCTGCTGCCCTGGGCTGGTGCTCTGCTGCTGATCTGGGCCGGGCTGCTGGGCTGGAGGGAGCTCCTGGCAAGCGGGCAGCGCTGCAGAGAGACAGCTCTGCCCAGGAGCAGGGCTGGGGGCACTGCCTGCAGGGAGCAAGAGGAGAACTACAAGGAGGAGAGAGCTTAAAGACAGTTGGGATTTGGGGGTGCTGAGAGCTCAATGGGGCAGGAATCTTCACCACCCTCTGTGTGGTAAGTCTCTGGGTGCCGGGCAATGCATCTCCGGTTCCTGGAGGGATCTCCTCAGGCTGCTCCATCTGACAGCGGCTGGGCTCTGTGTGGGAGGACACTCTCAGTTTCTGTGCCATGGAGGGGGAGGATGTGCTCCAGAGCAGGGCTTCCCTGCTGCCCGGTGAGAGGGACAGAGCCTGAGTGCTGCCTTCTGCCGGGGATGGCTGTGGAGGTGTGCATAGGGGTGTGCAGGCAGGGGTGGGCAGGGCTGTCCTTGCCAGCAGGGTCCCTGTACCCCGGGGGCTGTGTGCCGGGGCAGGGACTCTGCCACCTGCCACGGTCAGCTCTGCGCCTGCCCGTGGAGCTGCCACGGCGCTGTGGGGAGAAGCTGTGGGTGGAAGGAGTGACCGCCAGCAAGGCAGATGCCTTCTGCTGTGGAGAGGGACCTGTGTGGGTCAGGGCTCCTCCCGGATCCCCATCACCCCCAGGATATTTGCACAAATCTTTTTGAAGAAGGACATCGAGGCACCTTTCCCCTGAAAGGGAACAAGTTTGTGCTGTGAGGTGTCTCGTCTTGGCTGGCTGGGTGGGCAGTGCGAGGTGGGAATGGATTTCTCCTTTGTGGAGCAGGCATGGAGACCCCCTTTCTCGTTAGCTCTTCCCTGAGCCTCTCCTGAGCCCCCACACACCCCAAGATGCCCCTTGGGCAGCGCTGTGCTGCCAGGAGGGGTCTGCAGGGCAGAGCTGAGCACACAGCGGGTGTGATGGGCAGGAGGAGACCCAGGGGCAGAGAAGCAGCTCCAGGCAGGGGCAGCTCCTGCCAGCCCAGACACAGGCAGGGGGAGAGAGGGAGCTGCTGCCAGAAGTGAGCGGACAGGGGGATCCCAGCACCTCCCACCATCCCCTGACCTTCAGACAACTTCTGCGCAGCAAGCCTCTGCTCTCCTCTCCCACCCACCCCACAGCCACAGGGTCCAGGGCATGAGATACCTCCTTGGCAGCTGCACCTCCAGTGCAGAAGTGTGCGTGTCCTGCACAACAAACAGGCGATAAACAAGTGCCGGGCAGCGTCGCTGTCTGTGAGGGGGAGAGCACAGCTGGGTGAGGAGAAGGCTTCACTGCACACCCAACTGCCTCCCTCTCCTCCCTTCATTTTTTCAGAGCACAGACACATTTCTCCTGTTTCCCCACCCGCCCGTAGTACTCAGGATCTAGGGAATTGGGGTGGTGGTGTGAGTCGGCTTCTTTTCCACCTCTGACCCTGGGAGTCTTGGCCCAGAGGTGCCCTCATGGAAAAAAGGTTTTGAAGTAGTATCTCAGCCAGTCATGGAGAGTGCCATTAAGTTGGTGTGGTCGGGGAATGATCTGGGTCATTCCTCATTCAGCTGAGGGAGAGGGATTTCTCTGAGGAATGGCATGGGGTTTTCCTGAGAGAAGTCTCTCCCACTTTTTCACTGCCTTTTCCTCCTTGGACAGGTCCCCATGCCAAGAGGCTGCAAATGTCCAACAGCAGCTCCATCACCCACTTCCTCCTCCTGGCATTCGCAGACACATGGGAGCTGCAGCTCTTGACCTTCTGGCTCTTCCTGGGCATCTACCTGGCTGCCCTCCTGGGAAACGGCCTCATCATCACTGCCATCGCCTGTGACCACCACCTCCACACCCCCATGTACTTCTTCCTCCTCAACCTCTCTCTTCTTGACCTGGGCTCCATCTCCACAACTCTCCCCAAAGCCATGGCCAATTCCCTCTGGAACACCAGGGTCATCTCCTATGCAGGATGTGCTGCACAGGTCTTTTTCGTTTTCTTTTTCATTTCAGCAGAGTTTTATCTCCTCACCATCATGGCCTATGACCGCTATGTTGCCATCTGCCATCCCCTGCACTACGGGACCCTCCTGGGCAGCACAGCTTGTGTCCGCATGGCAGCAGCTGTCTGGGGCAGTGTTTTTCCCTATGCTTTGCTGCACACGGCCAATACTTTTTCACTGCCCCTCTGCCAGGGCAATGCCCTGGACCAGTTCTTCTGTGAAGTTCCCCATATCCTCAAGCTCTCCTGCACACACTCAGACTACCTCAGGGAAGTTGGGCTTCTTGTCGTCAGTGTCATAATAGCATTTGGGTTTTTTGCTTTCATTCTCTTTTCCTATGTGCAGATCTTCAGGGCAGTGCTTAGGATCCCCTCGGAGCAGGGACGGCACAAAGCCTTTTCCACATGCCTCCCTCACCTGACTGTGGTCTCCCTCTTTGTCAGCACTGGCATGATTGACCACCTGAAGCCCCGAACTATCTCCTCAAAATCCCTGAACCTGTTTTTGTCATTTCTGTACTCGGTGGTGCCTCCAGCAGTGAACCCCCTCATCTACAGCATGAGGAACCAGGAGCTCAAGGATGCCCTGTGGAAACTGATTACTGCTTCTTTTCGGAGGACGCAATGAACTGCCCAGCTTCTCTTACATATCACACATGATGTAAGTCATTATAGGCCTAGACGGTCTTTGGTAGGTTTTTTCCCTTTGTTTTCCTTGGTTTTTAGCTTTTCTGGGTTGCAATACTGCCATCCACAAAATATTCATCCTTTATCCTATTTCTATGTCAGCATCTGCCTGTCTTGTGTAAGCCGGAGATTATGTGAAAATAAGGAGCTGCTCTCTCTGTGTGTTTAAACAAAATAAGAAACCCTGCACTGACTTGTTTGTCTTGCCTTGTGCCAATTTTCTCACGCCACCCTGGGCAGGAAGGTTGTCAGCTGGGGCTGCAAGCTGCCTTGGGAGTAGATCTCCACAGCATGCCGGCTGGGTGATCATTCTCACTGGCCTCCATGTGCTGCTGTGGGACCAGTCCCAATGGGGCTGCTCTGCTGGACTGGGCTGGCGAGGGGACAGGAGATGGCCAGATTCAGGGAGGGTCTGGCCTGGCAGGGCTGGCAGTGCCCCGGAGAGGGAAACCGAGGGAAGAGCTGACATGTGGCAGTGTGCAGGCTGGGGACACACAGCAGTGTCCTGGCACAGCCGGGCTCCTGCAAGAGACATGACGGAGCAGCAGAGCAGGGTCTGGGCTGTGCCTGTGCCTGCTGGACACCCCGGGGAAGTTTCCCCAGGGCCACCATCATGGTCCAGCCAGGAAAAAGTCCATTTCTAGCAAAGGCATCTCACCCCAGCTCAGAGAGGTTCTTTGTCCCTTCAGATAGAGGGACACCTAATGAGGAGGTCAGAAGTCCACCTTTGCATTGTACAGATGAGACATAAGCATGCACAGCGTGTGCGTATGGGGAGATGGACGCGGGTGAGCACAAATGCCATCAGCTATTCCTGGGTGTGCCATAGAGGTGAGTGCGACAGATGAGGTCACTTCACTTGGAGAGTAACATCTCCTGGGGAAACACGTGGATGCAGCACTGGGATGTACTTCCTTGTACCGAGGTCCCCGTGTCCATCTTCATGAGAGAGCAGAGCAGGGCGACACACCGCAGGGCTGCGGTGCCTCCCAGCCTCTGGGGGTGGCAGCAGGAGGTCAGAGAGACACTGTGACCGCTGCAGTGCACTGCCTCTGCATGGGCAAGGGAAGGACTCATGTCTCTGATCAGCCGTGTGTGTATGAGGAGTGCCCGAGGTCAGCTGAGGTGTGGGTACCCAACAGAGCTCTGACATTTCTGTGTGTGACTTCAGGAACAAATCCCCACCATCCCAGGGATGTTCATCTCCAGTGTCCTGGACAGGCTTACTGCAAGTGCTCCTGTCTGATACATCACCCTGTCCTGTGATTCTGGATTGTGCCCTGAAAAGTGCCAGAGCTGCTAGAAAGGTTCTGGGGGTCTATGGAAAAGGCAGATGTCAAACCCATCTTCAAGAAGGGCAGGGGTGAGGATTGGGGTAATTACAAACTGGTCAGTCTTCCTCAGTCCCTTGGAGGGTGATGGGGTATGTCCTTTTGCAGCCACCTCCAGGCAGTGGAAGGACAAGAAAGGCTTTGCTGGACCAGAATGGTTAGGGGAAACAAAGGCATGTTGTGTACCCGGCATTGTGCATGGCCTTTGACATCATCTCCTTATAGCCATATTGATGCCCTCTGGGCTGAAGCAGTGGATGGTGTGGTGGGTGGGAAGTTGGCTAGATGATCAGGTCCAAATGTCCACAGTGGTACAAAACCCTCCCAGAAGCCAGTCATAACCAGAATCCCTCAGTGATCAGCATTTGAGCCAACACTGTTGAATGTCCTTATTACTGCCCTGAATGAGGAAGCCCCACCCAGGAAGAGGACATGGGTATGGGTTGGCATGTCCCTTCTGCCTGATAATCTGACGGGTCAGCAGCGGGCAGATGGCTTGTTTGTGTCTTTCCAAGAAGCTGAAAGGCCAGCAGCAGTCACATGGTTTAGATGATCACCGTGAGGTTACTTATGTCTGTTCAGGTGAAAGACCCCAAGAAGGCTGATGAGTGAGGTCACCTGCCTGCAGGGTGCTTTCTGAGAGTTTTGAGCTTTCCTTGGATGTGGGACAAAGCAGGAGAGAGCAAAACTGCTACAAGGTGCATCTAGGAAAGTGGAGACTGGACAGGAGGAAGAAGCAAGGTCACATGAAAGGTAGAGCTGTTATTCAAGAGGTCACCCAGAAAGAGTTGGTGATCAGCCCGTGCCTTTGTGTTCTTACAAACAGCTGTTGAGGGCAGAAAGACATCAGTGAAGGTACAGAAGTTCCCAGGGGAGAGCAAGGCACGGAAGCACCATGGGTCTACAGCCTGGAGGAAAGCAGGGGCAGGAGGGGGACAACCTGCGCTGCAAATTGCCAAGCTACTGGCAAGGCTGGAAGGCACAAACAGAACCCAGGTCTTTGCCCTCTTGGCTATGGCAGTTTTCCCAGCTACCAAGCACTATGAGACCATCCAGGTCTCAGACGTGCAGTCTATCCAGAAGCTGAGCATGGATCCTCTCCTCTCCACAGTTACCCTTCAAACAGACAAAACCACACATACACAAATGGTTCTGGGATGGACTATTCTTGAGCTTGAAGATGAGGTCCTTGAACATATACCTCTTCTCTCCAGGGCCACATACCATAGGATTCTTCCACACAGCTCTCTCAACAAGCCAAGGTCTTCTCTCCTAAGTCCAGGACGTTAACCCTGCTCTTTGCCATGTTCCTTTTTCAAGGGATCCAAAATTCTTTTATATCGCTGACCAGCTTTTCCTTCTTTGCAAGTATGAAGTCCCAGAGAGTGTCTCATCTCACTGGTTTCTCACTCATTTGTGTCGGGTTGTTATCATCACTGTACTCTGAAAAGCTCTGGAATTACTTGTGCCTTTCTGTGTTGTCCCTCCAACAGCTATCAGGTAGCTTAAGCTCCCCATGAGGACCAGGACCCGCAGAAGTCCTCATCTAATTCTTTCTCCTCCCCTGCAGATCAGCAGGTCTGTAGCAGACACCCACCATAGCATTGCCCGTGTTGGTCTGCATGATAATCCTCAGCCATCAAGTCTCAGCTGACACATTGTCCATCCCCAAGCAGAGCTCCATGTGTTCCTGCAGCTCTCTCATACAGTCCCTTACCCTCCTGGTCCAGGCCTATAACCTTACCAGTACCAGAGCCCCAAGACCCCACAGTTTCTCTTGCAGATGCTTTGGACCACCTGCTCCCTCCACTAGCCAGCTCCCAGAGCCTCTGGTCTCTCTGGTATCCACTCATGGTCTCTCTCATACCTGGCTCCCAGGTCTCTGTCCTACTGGCTGGCTTCTCCAGCCTCATGTTTGCCAGCAGTTACACACACTGACCCACCCAGCAACATGAGAAGGATGCATGCTGGGCTCTCCATTTCTGCCCCCTCAGGTGCACAAGCCCCTGTGACTTGTCATCCCCACTCCAGTGGCTGGCGCTCACAGCTCCATACCTACCAAGAGCAGAGAGCCCCCTCACCCCAGCAGCACTTTGGTGGAATTGGAGAAGAAGACCGGAGAGGCTGGGCTGATCACTTGCAGGCCATGGCCACACAAGGGGCTTTACCAGCAACCTCTTTAAACATAATGGGCTACTTTTAGCCCCTTTTCTTGAGATTTTCCCACACTTGTCCATTCCCAAACAACCTTCATTCCTCCTTTGGCATTTCCATGACACCTAATAGTAATTCTTGAACAAGCCCACAGTGTTGTTTCTGTTAACACGCAATGAGTGTCACACTCTCAGAGGCAGTAACCCTCACCCTCAGTCTGGAAGGTCACCCCTGGAAGCTCTCCCATTGACCTATCTTGGCCTGTCTGGAGTGCAAGTTCATTTTCCTCACAGCAGTCTGTGTGGTGCTGTATTTTGGGTTTCTGAGCCAAACACACCCAAACACACTGCTGGTTTGGTTGTTGTGTAGCAGTGCTTGACAGTGTTGAGGTTGGGGTGGTTTTGTTGCTTTCTTGATTTTTCAGATTTTTTTCCCTGGTGACGATGAGGCCGTTTCCCAGGAGGGTAGCCAGGTAGATGCCCAGGAAGAGCCAGAAGGTCAAGAGCTGCAGCTCCCGTGTGTCTGTGAATGCCGGGAGGAGGAAGTGGGTGATGGAGTTGCCACTGAACATTTGTTGGACTCTGAACATGGAGCACTGTTGTAAAAGACGAAAACATTGAGAAGACACAGCAGACTTCTTTGAGCCTCCATTGACTCAGCAGAATCCCTTCCCTCCAAACAGGAAAAGGAGATTGCTCCCTGGCATTGTCTGCATGTCCTTTTTAATAAGAAATGAAAAAAGATATTCTTGGCCCTCCATCTGTCTCTGATTGAGAAATGAAGTGCTGGACAGAAGTGTCCCTCCCAAGCTGAGGGAGGGAACATCAGGGATGACTTCAGGCTGTTTCCCACCAGATTGCCCCGGAGCCCCAAGGACACCCCGAGGGAGCCCAGACAGGGCAGAAATGCTGCAGTGCTACAGCCCAAATATGCGCTCTTGCCCTCAGGCAAGGGCATGTGCTTTTTGACATCCATGGCGTAACTGCCAAGGCATGGTGAGACAAGGCAGGTCCCTGGGCAAATGGGATGGGAACTGGCTTTTCAGGAGAGACAGGCTGGAAGGATCTGGCGTGGGGTAACCCCAAAGCAATGAAGTTTCTTTGATGTATGGAGCTCCTTAATGGTTAAGGCTACAAGTTGGGTGAGCCCTTGTGAATGAGGGTCAGAGGAAAGGCCAGTCAAGGTGACATGGTGGTGGGAGACGAGGAACCCGCAGTCAAGGTGGGGAAGCTGGCACAGTCTTGTTTAAGGAACCCAATGGAAGTCTCTGGATGTAGGATCCTGGGCCTCACTGGGGACGTTAAAGGCCTTGGCATTTCCTGGAAGGGGAACACAGCAGTGTGAAACAGTCCAGGAGGGTTCTGGAGTGTCTTTGGAGAGCTTCTCAGCACAGCTGCCAGACAGGCCGACAAGGGTAATGCAAGCCTCGATGTGATCCTTGCCAGCGTGGAAGACATGGTCAGGGACTTGAAGGTCCTTGTAAGCCTTGGCTCTCGTGACACTGAAACAGTTGCAACACAGCTCCCAAGGAGAGTGAGGAAGGAAAGGCAAATGCCAGACATTAGAGGAGCAGACTTCAGTCTGGTCCTGGGAGTTTGAGTGGGGATCTCATGGGTGGCAGCATTGAAAGGCAGCCGAGCTCACTACAGCTGGTCTTCAAGGACAGCGTCTTCCAAGCACAGAAATGATCTATATCAAAACTCATCTGAAACTTCAGAGTCAATTCAAGGGCACCATAACGACCTGGTACTACTTCAGGGACAGTGGAAAAAGAAGCACAGATAAGACGGTATCACTGCTAAAATGTGGGCATAGATAGATCTGAGATATGTTGTGTGCTCTCTGACTGCATTATCCCCAGCAAGGTCTCCCAGGCCTCTGTGCCTCAAGGCGGCAGGACTCCAACCGTGGATAGGAATCAAAGCAGGGGCTACTTGAGCAAAGTCAAATGTTACCAGTCAGAAGGTACCAGATGCATAAATGTGTACTTCCAGAGAGGGAGAGAAAGGGCCATCAGCTTGCTGGTGCATGTCCATGGCCTATGAAACAATAATGACAATTTACAGACCAGCATCAAAGTTGTGAATAAGAAGACTTCTTACACACTTCTTACACCGCGTTGTTTTCTGTATGTTTCAACTTCTGCCTAACATCTTCCTTCAGGGGTTGATGCAGTTGCCCACACAGAGGTGGCCACTGCCTCAGAGATACCCGTAGGTAGGTGATGCCCCAACGTGGCACTGGGTAACGTGACTCAGGGCTGCTGGGAGACTTTCTGGAGCAGGAGCTGGTGGACAGGCAGCGTAGGCCAAAGCATCTCAGTTGAGACAACTCATTTCTCTCCCTTGAGTAGAAAGGGAATTCTGGACAATTGCACCCAAGCTGTCCAGCGCTGGCGTGGAATAAGAAACGAGTGCGACTAGATGTTGCAGGGTCTCCTAAAGGTGCTCACTTTGAGCCAAGATTGAATATGGAGAAACAGAGGCCATTACAGGGAGGGCTTTGGGGTCTTCGGATCTGGGCTTGGCAGGCAAATGTGTTTTCTGTTGGTCTAAGGCCATCTGCATTGAATGGTAGACTTGAGAGGAGGTAATGTAGACTTCATTTAAAGCAGAGGAGTGTATTTTATTTTTTATTCAACCATCTCCTCCTTTGTTTTTTTTTTTTTTGTTTTTTTGGTTTTTTTTTGTGACATTTACGAAACATCCCTCTGTGTCTGCGTGCAGCTTATTCTCTAGGTAAAACAGGTTGGAACCAGTGCCAATGGACTGCAGTGGAGGAAGGTCAGCTGTGAACAAGGCTGCTGTAGTCCCGGGTGGCTGAAGAGAGAAATGGGGGTTGGGACAAAGACTGCCCCCAAAGTTTCTCACATGTGACTGTGAAAGCCCTGGATGTGTTTCCTCAAGCTGGATGTTCGAGCCCTGACCAACTTCCCCTAGCAATGGGGATCCTTGCCCTCAGGAATGGCATTTATTTCCCTCATGAGACACTCAGGACTCCTCCTGGGGGCAGTGAGATGTGGGTATGTGTGATGCCCAGTGCAGGACTATGCGAGGGCTCCTCCTTGGCTCTATGGAGTAAGTGCGTGGGTGAAGTGGCAGGAAAGCGCTGGAGCTGAAGGGACCTGGTATCATCTCGGCATCCTGAGGGGAAGAGACAGCAGCCATAGTCAGTTGCACGAGGATTTCTGTTCTGTTGGGCAGTCCCAGCCCCCACAAAGAGGCCATCCCCACCACAGGCTCTCCTACACCGTCCTATGCCAGTGACTATTTCTCGGCAGATTTAAACCACCACCCCTGCGTCCCAACCTAACCCTGAACCGATGGCATCCCAAGCTCTACTGATGACTCTCTGTCCTCACTGAGTATTGCACAGAGAAAAACACCACGCAAAGCTGTGGTGTTCTGAGGATTTGCCACTGGCTGTCACTTCACCAAAACATTGCAGCTTTGCTTCAGAGCAGAGACACGCTGGAGTGGATGGCACATGGCAGTGCGAAGAAGAAATGAGGTTCTCACAAAGGGAGCAAACCCTTCTCAGTCCAATGCCAAAGAAGCAGAGCTGGGCTGTGTAGTCTGAGCAGCAGAGGGGGTTGCTGTCTGTTGTGTCTCTGCTGCCCTGAAGGCCTGTGGTGGAGGCGAAGCTGATCTCAGGAAGGAAGAGAAGATGTTGAGAGTGTCCTTAGTGTGGACATCATGTGGTTCAGGACCACTGTGAAAATCATTGGCCTGATCCATGATCGTGTCATCAAGGGTTAAACACTGGAGGCGAGAAGAACCAGCAGAGTTAGAGAGCGAAGGAACTCATTAGGAGACCCTGGTGTGATGTCCTTGCTGTTCATGCACTCTACTGGAGAGAGAAGGGCCAGAGCTTGTGCCACTGCAGGGGTGGGATTCGGTCACTGGCCCAAAGGCACCCACTCTGTCTGAGATGCCCTGGGTGATGCCTGTCACACAGCCAGGCTGGGTGGGGACGGGGCTCCTGTACAGGACCTCTGCTGTCCCTGTCAGGCACATGCAGTTGTGCTGGAGAGCCCTGGCACCTCCCTGAGTACTACAGGACCGAATCTGTAAACTAAATATAGGTACCCCTGCCCTGAATTAGGTCAGGCAATGAAGGGATGCACGTGAGACAACTGCCATCAAACTCTGGGGACATGTGGAAAAGACAGCTGATAGAGAAGAGAGAGACTGAGCTCTGCCTGTGCCACATGACTCCATTTGGTCAGCTGAATCCCTCTAGGGGCTGTCCTGGGCAGAAGGAAGAGTTACAGGGGCACTTGTCCTCCACGTGGACACCTTGTGTCATTGAAGTTGGCCAAAGGGATTTCCCACCAGCTTCCAACAAGACGCCCCCAAATGCTGCCCTGTCTCTATGAACTGCTCCACTAGAGCTTGTGCTTCCCAGCATGCCTCTTGGTCACCCCTGCCACCAAAGATGTCCCCAGGTGTCTGTGTCCGAACATCTTCCTCCTGCCCTCCCTCTCCATTATTTCACAAAGGGGCTGAAACCAGGAGCTCACATGCAGGAGCCGCTTTTGTGCCCTTGTGAAGTGAGGCCAGAGGAATGCCACCTGCTGGGGGTTTGTGGTGGGCATGGGATGGAGGTAACTCCTGTTGTAGCCCCAGGGACTACAAACCCAGGCTTAGAAGCCTCCATTGACTCAGCTAATGCCTTCCCTTCTAACAGGAAAGGGAGATTGCTCCCTGGCATTGTCTGGGTGTTCTCTCTAATACTAAAACAAAAAAAAAAAAGTATTCTTGGACCTTAGACTTTCTCTGACTGAGAATTGAAACTGCTGGATAGAAGTTTCTCTCCCCAGCTGAGGGAGAAAACATCAGTGATGTCTTCAGCTTGTTTCCCAGCAGGTTCCCCTGGAACCCCAGGGACACCTCCAGGGAGCCCAGAGGAGACAGAAAAGCTGCTGCCTTGGGCTGCTCCTCTGCTGCTGATCTGGGCCTGGCTGCTGGGACGGAGGGAGCTCCTGGCAAGCGGGCAGCGCTGCAGAGAGACAGCTCTGCCCAGGAGCAGCTCCTCTGCACAGCGCAGCAGGGCTGAGGGCACTGCCTGCAGGCAGCGAGGGCAGACAAGAGAAGGGAGAGAGAGGGAAAGGCAGTCTGGGGTGGGAGGACAGGAGAGAGCGCACCGGGGAAGAACCCTTCACAGCCTTTCCCATGGTAAGTCTCTGGCTGTGGGGCAATGCGGATAAGTTCCTGGCAGTGTCTCCTACACCTGGTACATGCCATGGCTGATAGGAGCTGTCAGGACAGCTCTCCTGGCTTTTCTGGTGTGGAGCAGAAGGACGTGCTTCAGAGCAGGGATGCCCCACTGCATTTTCAGAGGGACAATGAAGGTCAGCTGCCTTCTCCCAGGGATGGCTCTGGGGTTTGAAGATAGGTGTGCAGGCAGGGGTGGTCAGGGCTGTCCTTGCCAGCAGGGTCCCTGCACCCCGGGGGCTGTGTGCCGGGGCAGGGACTCTGCCGCCTGCCAGGGTCAGCTCTCCGCCTGCCCTGGGAGCGCCCACTTTGCTGTGGGGAAAAGATGTGGGGTTATGGAGCAACCTCTGGCAGGGCAGTGTCCTTCTGCTGTACAGAGGAAAGTCAAGGCAGGGGCTACCTTAAAGACAGAGACCTTTCCAGGCTCTGTGCTCTCAGTTGTCTCCTAAGGGAAAGGAACTGTCACTGTGACAATGAGGGATCAGCACATCTGCCACAAACCTCATCAAGTGCCTTCACCCACTCCTCCACCTACAGACAGCACCAGCATCCCCTCTGCTTGCAGCATCAGGCTGGATCTGCTCCACTCCTTTGGACCCGCACAGAGGGAGGTGGCCCTGGGCAGTGCCCTGCTGCTGGGAGGGGGCTGCAGGGCAGAGATGAGCACACAGCGGGTGGGATGGGCTCTGGGAGCACTGGCAGGGGGAGACCTGGGGACAGAGCAACAGCTCCTGGCATGGACAGTCCCAGGCAGCAGAGAGCCCCTCCACCCTCTGCATCCCTCTCTGCTCAGCTGCACAGGGAGAGAGAAAGCTGTGTGGAGAAATGGGCTTTGAAACGACTCTCCCACACTCACAAAAGCCCTTTCATTCTTTTTTTTTCTTCAAGTACATTTTTAGGGGGTCGTTTGTCCCATGGAGATAGGTGTAATCAGGAGTACCTGCGTGGTGACCAGCAGGTCACTGGTGGGCAGAGCAGCTCTCCTGACTCTGCACTAAGGCACAGAGAGCCTTTTTGTCCCTCTGGGCTCACGAGTGTTCAGGCTAAAAGCACTGAGAAAGAGAAGGATTTCTGCCCCTTCAAAGGAAGTGCCCTCAGCAGCACAAACCTGATCGCACTAAAAGGAGCTGAATGAAAGTATGACAAAGAAAGAGAAATCAATGTGGAGCGATTTTTTTGTGAAATATTACAGGATTGTCTCAGAGAAGTCTGCCGTATATTGTCAATGTGTCCTTCTCTTTCAACAGTGGCCCATGCCCAGAGTGAACAGATGTCCAACAGCAGCTCCATCACCCACTTCTTCCTCCTGGCATTCGCAGACACACGGGAGCTGCAGCTCTTGACCTTCTGGCTCTTCCTGGGCATCTACCTGGCTGCCCTCCTGAGAAACGGCCTCATCATCACCGCCATCGCCTGCGACCACCGCCTCCACACCCCCATGTACTTCTTCCTCCTCAACCTCTCTCTTCTTGACATGGGCTCCATCTCTACCACTCTCCCCAAAGCCATGGCCAATTCCCTCTGGAACACCAGGGCCATCTCCTATGCAGCATGTGCTGCACAGGTCTTTTTTTTCTTTTTCTTTGCTACAGCAGAGTTTTCTCTTCTCACTGTCATGTCCTATGACCGCTACGTTGCCATCTGCCACCCCCTGCACTACGGGACCCTCCTGGACAGCAGAGCTTGTGTCCACATGGCAGCAGCTGTCTGGGGCAGTGGGTTTCTCTATTCTCTCCTGCACACGGCCAATATATTTTCACTGCCCCTCTGCCAGGGCAACGCCCTGGACCAGTTCTTCTGTGAAATTCCACAGATCCTCAAGCTCTCCTGCTCACATTCAGACTACCTCAGGGAAGTTGGGTTTCTTGTGTTTGGTAGTTGTTTAGCATTTGGGTGCTTTATTTTCATTGTGCTGTCCTATGTGCAGATCTTGAGGGCTGTGCTGAGGATCCCCTCGGAGCAGGGACAGCACAAAGCCTTTTCCACGTGCCTCCCTCACCTGGCCGTGGTCTCCCTGTTTGTCAGTACTGCCATATTTGCCTACCTGAAGCCCCCTTCTATCTCCTATCCATTTCTCAATGTTATGGTTGCAGTGCTGTATTCAGTGATTCCTCCATCAGTGAACCCCCTCATTTACAGCATGAGGAACCAGGACCTGAAGGATGCCCTCTGGAAATTGATGGTCAGATGATTTTCAGAAGCACTTAACTTTCTTCTTCTGTGAATCACTTACAAAATAACTCGTTCTAGGTCATGCTGATCTTCTGTGTTGTTGTTGGTTTTGTTTTTTTTTTTAAAGTTTTGGTTTTGTCTTTGGGTTTTTTTGCCTTTTTATACTTTTTATAATATTGTCCAGAATATTTTTTTTTCTTTTTATATTTCTAACTAAGCACCTTTCATACTTAGTGAGATTCACAGACTGTGTAAATGAGCATTCATGCTCTCATAGAATCATAGAATCATAGGGTTGGAAGGGACCTCTGGAGATCATCTAGTCCACCCCCCCTGCTAGAGCAGGGAAAGCATGGAGCGCTGCATGTTCAAAGAAATAAAAATCTTCCAGCAACTTGTTTGCCCAAGATCATTTATTTTGAGGCCTTCTCTGAGGCAGCAGAGCAGTGCCTGTGTGCAGAGCTGGAGGGGAGAGTCCCAGCACAGCAGCACTGCCAGGGAGCACCAGCCTTGGTCTTGCCAGAGCTGCTCTCTTGCCACTTCCACGCTCTCCTCCGGAGCCCTTGCCTTGCTGTAAGGCTGAATGCTTGGGCAGCTCCTAGTCCTGCTGTGTGGCAGCCCTGTGAGCACAGGAGGGACAGGCACTGAGCGCTGCTCTGACAGAGCTGGCCTCCCTAACAGCACCTCAAGCGCACCGGGGGTCTCCTCAGGGCAGGACCTGAAGGCTTAGGTCTTCTTCCAAAGTTGTCCTCAAGAATATTCCCAAGAATGTGCATCTGAAAAGAAAACACCAGTGTACAGCATAACTATGTGGGTTTTCAGGGTGGAGGCAAGCAGCAGTGTGCTCCCACAGCCAGGACTCCTGGGAAAGACATGAAGGACTGGCAGAAGAGGGTCTTCACTGGGGCTGTCTGTGCTGGACATGCCAGCGAATATCCCCCAGGACAATCGTCACACACCTAGCAGACAACTACCACCTTTTAACAGCCCCCACCTGAAGGGAATGATCTGATCAGCCTTGGAAGAACTCCTAGTGATAGCCAGCTAATCGAAAAGGACGTGCTGGAGCTCATGCAGCGCGAACTACAGAAAGTTTGAACAATGCAGCGCCTTGAAAAAAGCCTCTGCTTGGGCAAGACTGTTATCTGTCACAAGATAAACATCAGGAACAACAGACTGCAACATCCTGGCTTTGTTTATAGAACAAGGAATTGGTGGTTGAAAGAAATTGGGCAACAGAATGCGAAAAGAGACGGACGACTTTGAAATGACTGGCCAATTAGGAGCTCAGCTTTTGTAATATGTATGAGATGATTTTCTGTGTAACCAATCAGACTCTAACACGCTGTCTTCTAATGAATATTTGATCATATAAAAGATGGTTGCTGAAAACAATAAAGTTAGATCTGGCGTGCACCCAGCTAGGTCTCCGTCTCTCAATCGCGGCAAATTGGTGACCCCGACGTGATTCCCGGGTTCGACAACCACCTAACTGCGTGGCAGGCTGCGAGTCCCACAGAACTTTAAATGAGCTGCTGAAAGGAAGCAGGAGCCGGCCTAAGAATCCCTCTGGAACGAAGAGGTGAGCTGTGGGAAACATGGGAAATCAAGCGTCTTCCCCAGAGAGAGACGTATATGAGCTTATGAAAGCTCTTCTTAAGAAACATGGAAAGAATATTTCTGGGCAAGACCTTAAAATGATGCTTAAATGGGTACAAGTAAAAATACCCACTGTGACTGCCTCCACTATTTTTACACGGGAACTGTGGGATGATGTAGGGGTGAAACTGTGGCATGCAGCCACAACTGGAAACGTTGAAGCGCAGCGTATGCTTCCGTGGTGGCAAACTATTTTTGAAACCTTAAAGGCGCAGGAGGGCAAGGACGGTAGAGAGGCTAGAGACACCGATAACCCGCCAGGTACCGAGCATACTAAAGGGCCCCTCACGGTGGGAGCGGCAGGGTATCCCCCGGAGGAGGATCCCTTTGACCCAGGACCCATAGACCCTGATAAAGAGCCACAACTTTACCCCCCTGACCCACACGATGTATGGGCTAATATCAAGCGACAAGCCTTGAAAGAGGGAGAACTGGACATAGCTCGGACAATCGTGGCTCCTGTGATATATCAAGGTCGTGGGGGAGGGGCACAATGGGAGGCTCTATCTTTCCCGGTAGTGAAGGAACTACGCCGTACTATCACAGAGCACGGGCTCTCCTCCCCATATTTTGCGAGCCTGCTGTCCTCCGTTTTTGATACTTATGTGATGACTCCGCATGATCTAAAGTCCCTTGCACAATTGTTACTAACCCCCACTCAGTACTCGTTGTGGGAATCGCATTGGAGGGGAGGACTCCAGGCTCTTCTGCTGACCTATGTAGGTCACGACAATGGAGGCCTTGCTGCACTGACTATAGAACATCTTACGGGTACGGGACAATGGGCAAATCCAGTTGCCCAGGCGCGGGACATCCCACGGGAAGCTCTTGAGGCGATACGGGAAGAAGCTAGAAAGGCTCTAAGAAAAGTCCCAGACTCTCAAAAGCCGCAAAAGGCCTTTACTACTATCGTACAAGAACCTCGAGAACCCTATATGCAGTTTATTGACAGATTGAAACAAGCTCTGGAACGTCAGATAGATAATGCGGAAGCTCGAGAAATTTTGTTGTTAAAACTGGCTGTGGAAAATGCTAATGCAGATTGCAAAAAACTTTTGAAATCTCTCCCTAATCAAAACCCCACCCTAGTTGAAATGGTTGAAGCCTGTAATAGGATTGGTACTGCGGATCATAAGTATGAAGCCATGGCAGCTGCCTTTGCGACTATGCGCGGCCCAATGGGTCCGGGTGTCTGCTATGGGTGCGGTAAGCCTGGTCACTTGAAGAAAAATTGCTTAGCCGCTAACGGCAGTACTAAACCTCGAGCTCCGGGAATTTGTCCCAGATGTAAGAAAGGGTGTCATTATGCTAATCAATGTCGGTCTAAGTATGATTTGCAGGGTCAATTAATCCAGGGAAACCGATCACGGAGCGCGGAGCAGCGACGCGTGCAGACACAAATGCCGCAGCAGACATTCCCAAACCCTCGGGGGGGGCAGCAGCGCCTCAAGTCTTCGTCCAGCAACGGCCGGGAGCGCCGGACTGGACCTGGCAACCGCCCACACAGTAACGGTACTCGATTCCTCGGTCCACCTATTATCTACAAATGTTTCGGGGCCTCTGCCCCCTGGAACGCAAGCGTTATTGTTAGGAAGATCATCTACAACTTTGTCAGGACTTTTTGTGTTGCCGGGAGTTATTGACTCTGATAGTATTGATGAGATTAAGATCATGGCATGGACTCCATTCCCCCCCTGTACAATACCAAAAGGTAGCCGTATAGCGCAACTGATATTAATTCCCAAGGAGACTGGCGCCCCTATCCCCACTCAATCCCAACAGAGGAAGGGGGGCTTTGGGTCTACGGGAAACCCGCAAATCTTGTGGGTACAATCCATTTCCCAGAGAAGGCCCGTATGTCAATGTACTCTTACCCGCGAGGGACAGCAAATAGTGTTAAGCGGAATCATTGATACTGGAGCTGATGTTACAGTAATCTCTCAGGCCAAATGGCCCCCGCAATGGCCTCTAGCTAATATTTCTCAGGCGTTGGCGGGCATTGGAGGGACTGGTAATAGCCAACAAAGTTTGGATTTGATCCAAATTAAAGGCCCAGAGGGACATGTAGCTTCTGTTAAGCCCTTTGTGTTGCCTGTTCCTATGATCTTGTGGGGACGAGATGTGTTGTCCCAGTGGGGGATGTCTATTCAGACACATTTTTAGGTGGGGCCATTGAAGAGCGCGACACCCTGAAATTGACTTGGAAAACCAATACCCCTGTTTGGGTTGACCAATGGCCCCTACCGTTAGAAAAGCTTCGCGCTCTCCAGGAATTAGTTACAGAACAACTGTCAAAAAGCCACATTGTACCCTCTGTTAGTCCTTGGAATTCCCCTGTCTTTGTTATTAAAAAGCAAACCAGCAAGTGGCGCTTGCTCCATGACCTTAGAAAAATCAATGACGCGATGGAGGACATGGGAGCCCTCCAACCGGGGCTCCCGTCCCCTACTATGATCCCTCGAGATTGGCATTTAACTGTTATCGATCTTAAAGATTGCTTTTTTAATATTCCGTTGCATCCGGATGATGCTCCTAAATTTGCCTTCTCAGTTCCAAGTGTCAACATGCAAGCCCCGTTGCAAAGATATCAGTGGGTTGTGCTGCCACAAGGAATGAAAAATAGCCCTACGATATGCCAATGGTATGTAGCCAAAGTCCTTAGTCCTGTTAGGACTAAGATGCCCAGTGTCTTATTGTATCATTATATGGATGATATCCTGATGGCTGCACAACATCACGAGGTCCTGGAGGAAGCTGTAGCCCTTGTCACAGCTGCCGTTAATTCAGCAGGTCTCTGTATTGCGCCAGAAAAAATTCAAAAAATTGCACCATGGAAATATCTAGGCTGGCGCATACGAGCGCAAACCATAGTTCCTCAGCCCCTGCAAATTCGGGCAGACATAAAAAACTTGCATGATGTGCAAAAGTTGTTAGGAACAATTAATTGGGTACGACCGTTGTTGGGAATTTCCAATGCAGACTTAAGTCCTTTGTTTGAATTGCTTAAAGGAGATACTAATTTAAACTCCCCTCGGGCTCTCGGCCCTGAGGCTGTTGACTCTCTGCAAAGAGTCGCAACTGCAATTGCCCTTAGACAAGCACACCGATGCGCTCCTGAGTCACCCTTTTATCTAATCATCTTAAATCCTGCTCAACAGCCTTACGCCTTGATATTTCAATGGGATTTTCAGAAATCCGATCCATTGTTAATTATTGAATGGGTCTTTTTGCCAAATCAGCCCACAAAGACTATCGTAACACAGCATGAAATGTTTGCATTTTTGATCATTCGAGCCCGGAGGCGTTTATTAACATTGTCAGGAATAGATTTTATTTGTATTTATTTGCCTATAGCAAACGAATATCTGCAGTGGCTCTACCAACAATCAGAGGCCTTCAGTATAGCAGTAGCCGGCTACGCAGGTCAGCTTTCTTCTCACCCACCTTCTCATAAACTGTTTAGCGCCGACTTCCGTCTGGTGTCCAAGCCAAAGAAAAGTGACCAACCTCTGCAAGCCTTAACTGTATTTACAGACGGATCCGGAAAATCACACAAGTCAGTTATTCTCTGGTGGGATAACCACAGTGGACAATGGGACTCTGATATAGAGACTGTGCCAGGCTCTCCTCAAATAGTAGAATTAGCAGCAGTTGTCCGCGCATTTAGAAAATGGTCGATGCCACTTAATATTGTTACAGACTCTGCTTATGTTACAGGAATTGTTGAGCGAGCCGAGGCATCTTTGTTGCGTGATGTTTCACATGCTGACTTATTTTCTTTGTTACAGGAGCTTATTTACCTCCTCGACTCACGTCCTCACCCTTATTTTATTATGCATGTTAGGTCTCATACTTCTTTGCCTGGTTTTATTGCAGAGGGAAATCGACAAGCCGATCTGCTTACATTACCAGTGCAAGTGTTACCGGACCGTGTAGCACAAGCCAAATTAAGTCATTCCTTTTTCCACCAAAATGCTGGAGGTCTTAAACGACAATTTGGTCTTACTACTCAGCAAGCAACGACTATCATTGCTGTATGCCCTGATTGTCAAAAACACTCCTTTCCCTCAGTAGCAGGAGGAGTTAACCCTAGGGGTTTGCAGAGTTTGCAACTCTGGCAAACCGATGTCACCCACTTTTCGGAATTTGGCCACCTAAAATATATTCATTCTTCCATTGATACCTTCTCTGGCGCATTATTTGCCTCCTGCCATACAGGAGAAAGGGCGCGCGATGTCCAAAGGCATTTGGCACGTGCATTTGCCACTTTAGGTATACCCTCCCAAATTAAGACTGATAACGGTCCTGCATATATATCAGCAGCAATTAAAAAATTTTTTGACTCCTGGGGAATCGATCATGTCACCGGAATTCCTCACTCCCCTACAGGACAATCGTTAATCGAGCGCTCCCATCAATCCTTAAAACGCCTCTTACTACAGCAGAAAGGGGGAGTAGGGACTGCTACCCCCGAGGAGCGCTTACAGAAAGCTTTATATGTTTTTAATTTTCTGAACTGTTCTTTATTAGACAGCAATCCTCCTATAGTTCGCCATTTTAACATGAACGCCTCGCTGGAAATGCGGATTAAGCCACCAGTCTTGGTCCGAGACCCAGAAACAGGTAAAATTGTGGGACCTTATCCTCTTATCACTTGGGGTAGAGGTTATGCTTGTGTCTCCACAGAGAAGGGTCCCAGGTGGATTCCTGCTAAGAACGTGCGACCCTTCCGCGAGCCCCTACCGCAAACCTCACCGGAGAATCCTGATCATCACGTAGAAGAATCTCTCATCGAGGAAACAGAGCAAAAGGAACTGGCTGTTCTGAACAAATAAGCGTTCTATGAATAAGTGTCGTGAAGTGCCCATTAGAAACATTACCTGTGGCTTGTGTGGACATTGTGACCCCTAAGTCCTGTGTGTTTGTTACACTTGTGACAAGGAGTGGTGGCGTCGGGCGACGCTTGCTGGACGCTGGTGTGAAATTTGTTTAGAAAAAGAGATTAGTACGGCCAGACTCCTGCTTGTCACAGGACACGAGTTAGGTGACACTGATCGATACTTTTCCTGCCTTACTGATTGGGCAAAAATAGTGACTGATCAAGCAGGAAAAATATTGGTTTGTGACTTGGAGTGTAGTAGGACCAATCTGGTACCCGCCATCTGGCCCGTCTTAAGAAAGGACTGGGACCGTACAAAGAGAGAATGCAAAAGGCGGTTTGCTTGGAAAATGAAAAAGGGGTGGCGACGTCAATTTTCCCAATAATAATTATGACCAATATAATGGGAGGAGCATGGGGCAATCTGTTCCCACCAGCATTGCCCAAGGTTAATGTATGAGTAACACTAGCAAATCTCACGGGACAGGATACCTTGTGTCTATCTACTGCTTCCCCGAACAACCCTTTCTCTACCTGTCTCGTGGGCTTGCCGCTAGATGAATGGCCGGTACCCCAAGATTTAAGAAAAGTAGACGTCAGGGAAATAATAAAATATTGGGACGCGTGGGCCCCCCGACTCCCGCAGGCCAGTTTGGAACCGCAAGAAATTGAGTTATTGGGATCAGTAAAAATGGATCTTTGTTTTAAATTTAATTATACAGGAAAAAATCAGTCTAAGGTGTGGGATGTTTCTCCCATTCACCCTGTCTTCCGGAATGCTAGTGTTTGGTGTAACTCCACAGCCTTAAATGTGTCTAAATCTACGAATGTCCCCCTCTTATTACCCCCCGGAATATTCTTTATTTGTGGAGATAAGGCTTGGCCTAGCATCCCTTCTCATATAAAAGGGGGTCCCTGCAGTCTTGGACGCCTCTCAGTCTTGACCCCCAACACGTCTATGATTTTGCAACACCGCCTTTCTCATAGGGCAAAACGTAGTGTCCATACCTATACCCCTGACTGTGATGATAGTGTGGAATTTTGGTCTTTTGGTCAACGCTTTGCTGCTTCTTTTTTGTTGCCTGGGGCTGCTGCTGGGAAAGCCTTGGCAACTTTAGATAAACTTGGCTGTTGGCTTGCCAAGCAAACAAATGCCACCAGCAAGGCATTATCTGGTCTCTTGTTAAATGTGGATAGTGTTCGCCATGCTACACTGCAAAATAGGGCTGCTATAGATTTTTTGCTTTTAGCACAAGGCCATGGGTGTGAGGATTTTGAAGGTATGTGTTGTATGAACCTTTCTGATCATTCTGAATCGATTCACGCAAGTATTCAGCAGCTTAAGGAAGGAG
The DNA here is from genome assembly GCF_965231255.1 of Vanellus vanellus. Taxonomy (NCBI): domain Eukaryota; kingdom Metazoa; phylum Chordata; class Aves; order Charadriiformes; family Charadriidae; genus Vanellus; species Vanellus vanellus. Next base: position 118,321 of record NW_028128563.1, on the reverse strand, counting down.
TCTCTAAACTCCACCAGGATGACAGCTGGGATTGGCTAGACAAACTTTTTAAAGGATGGGGTTTGTCTGGCTGGCTAAGAAGCCTGGTAAAAACAATTGTGTATGCTTTGGCTGTCTTTGTCCTTTTATTGCTCTTTTTACCCTGTCTGTTGCAATGTTTACAGAGGTTAATAGCAAACTCAATGAAGCGGGTCCTTATTGTGCAACAAGAGGGGGGAGATGAAGGGAATGATCTGATCAGCCTTGGAAGAACTCCTAGTGATAGCCAGCTAATCGAAAAGGACGTGCTGGAGCTCATGCAGCGCGAACTACAGAAAGTTTGAACAATGCAGCGCCTTGAAAAAAGCCTCTGCTTGGGCAAGACTGTTATCTGTCACAAGATAAACATCAGGAACAACAGACTGCAACATCCTGGCTTTGTTTATAGAACAAGGAATTGGTGGTTGAAAGAAATTGGGCAACAGGATGCGAAAAGAGACGGACGACTTTGAAATGACTGGCCAATTAGGAGCTCAGCTTTTGTAATATGTATGAGATGATTTTCTGTGTAACCAATCAGACTCTAACACGCTGTCTTCTAATGAATATTTGATCATATAAAAGATGGTTGCTGAAAACAATAAAGTTAGATCTGGCGTGCACCCAGCTAGGTCTCCGTCTCTCAATCGCGGCAGTGGAGACCATGGGTCACATGTTAGTCCTGGTCCCAGGGAGAGGTGGGGTCTGTGGGTCACCCGTTAGTCCTGGTCCCAGGGGGCGGTGGGGTCTGTGGGTCACCCGTTAGTCCTGGTCCCAGGGGGCGGTGGAGACCGTGGGTCACCCGTTAGTCCTGGTCCCAGGGGGCGGCGGAGACCGTGGGGCAGCAGGTCTGGGTTGGACTCAAGGTATCCAAACTACCTGGTGGGGAGTGGTTTCCGGGCTGGTAGTTGGGTCCCCTCCATGCCCGGGTTCCAGGGAAGCAGTGGGGTCTGTGGGGCAAAGCAGGGGCACCCTGGATCCTCTGGGAGAGGTGGTGGTGGGTCTGTCTGGGACCTCTGGGTCCCCCGGGGAACCGTGCAGACTATGGGTTAGAGGTTGAGAACCCGAGATGCCCATGGAGCAACGGGGTCTGTGGGGAAGGACCGAGCTATCAAGAAGATATGGGTCTCAGGGAGGAGCGGAAGTTGGGGGGCGGAGCAGGTGTCCCCAGACAAGCGTATCCTAAAGAGCGGAGGCGTCTGCGGTAGCCGCCGCGAACGGCGTGGTTGTGTTGGCGCCTGCCGCGGGCCACGAATTTCAGCGCGTGCGTGGACAACGCTACGGGCTACACCGTCAACCGGCCAGAAGGATTATTTCCCCGAATCACAGAATAGCTGAGGTTGGATGGGACCTCCGGAGGTCGTTTGTTCCAACATCTCTACTCGAGCAAGGCCGGCTGGAGCCGGTGACCCAGGATCGTGTCCTGATGGCTTTTTAATATCGCCGAGATGGGAGACACCACAACCTCTCCGGATGACCTGCACCAGCGCTCGGTTACCCTCACGCTTAACGAAGCGTTTCCCGATGATCCGGGGGGGAGGGGGGGAACTTCTTGGCTTTCGGTTTGTGCCCGGTGCTTCTGGTCCTGATCCCGAGCACCGTTGAAGAGAACTTCACTCCATCTCCAGGCTGGTTGCGGAGGGGTTGGGCTAGATGACCTTTAGAGGTCCCTTCCAACCCAAAATGTTCTCTGATCTCTGGTTGAGGTCCAAGAGAGCACCTCTCCTCCTTGGCTCCTCTCTCACTTGGAGGAGGAGGAATCATAGAACCAATCATAGGGTCGGAAGGGACCTCTGGAGGTCATCTAATCCAACCCCCCCCCTCCCCCCCCATGCCAGAGCAGGGCCACCTTAGAGCAGGTTGCACAAGAACCCATCCAGGCGGGGTTTGGAATGTCTCCAGAGATGGAGATTCCACCACCTGCCCCGGGGCGGCCTGTGCCAGCGCTCTGTCACCCTCGAGGTAAAGAAGTTCCTCCTCCTCATGTTTAGGTGGAACTTCTTATGCTTCAAGTTTGTGCCCGTTCCCTCTTGTCCCGAGGAAGTCGTCAACAAGGTTCACCAGGAACCTCCAGATTTAGGAAGGGAGAATCGTTTTGGTTGGCAAAGACCCTTAAGCTCACGGAATCCAACGGTAACCCCAACACTGCCGAAACCACCGCTAAACCCAACGCATCACGTCTGCCCGTCTTCTAAATACCTCCCAGGAACGGTGACTCCGCCGCACCCCCCCCCCCCCCCCCCGGGGCAGCCTGTGGGGGTGTTTGATAACCCTTTCGGCGAAGAAATTATTCCTAATATCCATCCTGAACCTCTCCTGGTGTAACTTGGAGGCCATTTCCTCTCGGCCTATCGCCTGGTCCACGGGAGGAGAGACCAACTCCTCCACCTCACTACAACCTCCTTTCACGGAGCCGTAGAGAGCGATAACGTCTCTCCCGTGAACCTCCTTTTTTTCCCCGGACCGAACAGCCCCAGTTCCCTCAGCCGTTCCTCATGAGCTTCGGGCTCCAGACCCCTCACCAGCTCCGTTGCTCTTCTCAGGGTGGTCAAAGTCCCCCGTGAGGACCACGGCCTACGATGTGAAGCTGTTCCTCTCTGTCTGTAGAGGGCCTCAGCCCCACGTTCTTCCCCATCTGTGGCTGACGCCCACCGTAACGCCGCTGTCACCCGTCCTCGTTTTCATCCTAACCCAACCCTCAGTTGGTTCCTCACCCATCTCCATGGAGAAGCTCCGTAAAGGGCGAACCTTCCGGTCTTTCCCCAAAAAGGGCGAATCCTTCTGTCGCACCACCCCAGTCCCGGCATCCATCCCACCGCGGCGCCGTCATCTCCCCAAATCCGCAGATCCACAACCGGGGATGAATTTTCCAACCCCACACGGTTATTTTTTCCAATTTGGAGGAGTCCTCCAGTCAACGTCTCCATCCGTCAGCTAGAAAAGCCGGGTTCGGATCGTTTCCTCGCGGGAAGCTTTTCCACATTTTCGAATATTTCTCAAGCAAATATTCCTAATGCAACCCCCCCCCCCCCCCCAAAAAAAAAAAAAAATAAATGACATCGTAGATTTTGGTCACGTCATGGCGTCGCCCACGTTTTTATCTGTGCCCGAGGTGTGCGCAGTCACGGAGAAAATAAAGAAATTTTTAACGGATTTCATGATTTCATTTCGTTTCATGGCCGCGAGAGGAGGTGACGCGTTTTTGGCAAGAGGGAAAATTCGGCTTTTGGGAGACGTATCGAAAAATAGCACTTATGCGTTTGCAGACGTAAGCAACTGCTCTCCCTTCATGAGCGTGGGTCAAACCATCATCAAACTGGTTTCCCCACCACCCGACTCCGCCCCAGTTTCTGTTTATACTTTCTCCGGCAATAAAAAAAGGTTATTTATTTATCTTTTTGTTTCTTTTTTTTTTTTTTTTTTTTTGGTTGGTTGTCACAGGCCGTAATATAACATTCACGTTCTCAAGTCGTGTCTCAGGTCCTCGTGCGACCTTGACCGCCATCTGCTCCTCCGCTGACAGCGCCGTCTCCAGCGGTGACCGCCGCCTTTACCGCCGCGTGCCACGTCGGTGCCACGCCGAACGGCGAAACTCGTGTTCCTCCTTCGACCCCAACCGGCGCAGGGTTTGGTCGCCAACGCGGTCACGGCGTTGGCCGTGACTCCAACTAACAAAGACGAGTCAAAAAAAAAAACCAAAAAACCAAAGAAAACCACCAAATTTGACTTTCGGGCCGCGGTCCTTCTTTCCGCGCTGCTTTGGACGTGGCTCAAAAAGTGTTATTTTGGCCCATTTTTAACCAGATGGATGAAGGTCTGTCCAGGTCCTACAATAGCTCGGAGCTCCTATGGGTAGGAGATGAGATAAGATATTTGAAAAAGATTTTGAAAATGAATTTTAAACACTTCGTTTTTTGGCTTTTTGGGTTTTTGGTTGGTTTTTTTGTGTTTTTTTCAAATTTTGCTTTTCCCTGGGCGCGCCATCCTCGGCCGGCAAATGTCACCAAAAGGGCGATTTCTTGGCTTAAATTGTTGTTGGGGAATGAAATACTCCTGGTTTCGGATGCCCCCAGCCCCCTTCTTCAGGATGAGTGCGACCGCTGGGGGTTCGGCCGAACCCGCTGTGGGGGGGGGGGGGGGGAGTTGGGGGGCTGCCGTTTATTCGCGTGGGGAATAAAGAAAATAAAATAAAAATAAAAATAAAAATAAAAATAAAAATAAATAAAAATAAAAATAAAAATAAAAATAAAAATAAAAATAAAAATAAAAATAAAAATAAAAATAAAAATAAAAATAAAAATAAAAAAATAAAAATAAAAATAAAAATAAAAAAAATAAAAATAAAAATAAAAATAAAAATAAATAAAAATAAAAATAAAAATAAAAATAAAAATAAAAAAATAAAAATAAAAATAAAAATAAAAATAAAAATAAAAATAAAAATAAAAATAAAAATAAAAAAATAAAAATAAAAATAAAAATAAAAATAAAAATAAAAATAAAAAAAAATAAAAATAATAATGAAAATAATAATGAAAATAAAAAAAATAATAACAATAATAATAATAACAATAATAATAATAATAATAATAATAATAATAATAATAATAATAATAATAATAATAATAATAAAACCAAAACCCAACCCAACTGGAAGATGTCTTCGGTGTCAGCAGGTTCGTTTCGTAATTGGGTAATTAAGCAAACGAAAACACGTGGGAGCTTTTGGCCGTAGGTCGACGCGTTCTTTATCCGGGGCGGAGTCCCGGACTCCGACCTCTGTCTCAGGCGGCTCTGCACGTTTTCCGCTTTTAACGGAAAAATGTAAAATTCACCCCCGAAAAGCCCCCGCCCCGCCCCCGCCCGGATTAGCGGCGGAGAATCATTCCTCTTTTCCTTCCTCTGTTTTTTTTTTTTGGTTTTTTTTTTTTTGTTTTGTGTTTTTTTTTGTTTTTTTGGGGTGGGGGGGGAATTTCGGGCTTTGCCTTTTCAAAGGGAAATGATTCGGCAAACGGGATTTTTCCATTTCTCACATTTATTTGTTAACTTTTTTCCTTTCCTCCCCCTTGCGCGGCCGTTCCGTTGGTTCGGGGGGGGGGGAGGGGGAAAGAGGCGGGTTTTGGGGGGGTGGGCACGTTGTTGCCAGTGGCTGATTTTGATTTGGGGGCGGAAGTTGGATCTGGGGAGGACTCAGGACCTTTTGCTGAGTCGGAATCGATTTTATTACTTTCGGGGATTTGCCCGAATTCCCTCGTTGTCAAATTCCTGATTTTCAGGACATCTTTGGCTCTTAATTCCTGCAAGAACACCCCCCCCCCCCCTTTGATTTTGTCACGTTTTCACTCGTTTTCGCAATTTCCCCCCCAGTTTCATTCCGGCAGTCGGATTCGGCGGCGGCCGAAATCCTGAGCGAAATTCGCGGGAGCGGTAAACGCGAAGACGGGGAAAAAGCCATTTTTGGCGCGGGAGAACGTTGCGGAATCAGCGAAACGAAGCTGTAAACCCCCCCCCCCCCCCCCCCCCCCCCGAACTCAACCAAACGAGGCGTCATTGGCGGACTTCGTTAGCTAACGAGGCGCCCGGCTGATAACAGGCCGGAATAAAAGGTGGATTTACGGCCGAGGGCAGAGGTTGGAGACGGAGGGCAGAAGGGCCGTAAGGTACGGGGTTTAACGATCCTCGTTTTTTTGTTCCTTATTTTTTAGAAATTTATTAGAAATTTTAGAAAGGGGAAATTTTAGAAATGGGAAATTTTAGAAATGGGAAATTTTAGAAATGGGAAATTTTAGAAATGAGAAATTTTAGAAATGAGAAATTTTAGAAATGGGATATTTTAGAAATGAGAAATTTTAGAAATGAGAAATTTTAGAGATGAGAAATTTTAGAAATGAGAAATTCGCTGCCGGCGAAAAAGGTTTATAAACCCGACGTCTTTCTTTTGAATGTGGAAATCCGCGGGGGAGGAAGGAAGGGAAAATGGAACGTTGGGGGGGGGAGGGGGGGGTGGAGGGAGCTCAGGGCAATAAAAGCAATAATATAAATATAAATGATATAGAGATAAATTTCTGTAAGTATAAAAGTATAAGTGTAAGTGTAAGTGTAAGTGTAAGTATAAGTATAAGTATAAATATAAATATAAATATAAATAAATATAAATATAAATATAAATATAAATATAAATATAAATATAAATATAAATATAAATATAAATATAAATAAATATAAATATATATAAATTTAAATGTAAATATAAATGTAAATGAGAATATAAATATATAATTTTAAATGTAAGTATAAATGTAAATGAAAATATAAATATAAGTATAAAAATAAAAATAAATATAAGTATAAAAATAAAAATAAAAATAGAAATAAAAATAGAAATAGAAATAAAAATAAAAATAGGAATAAAAATAAAAATAAAAATAGAAATAGAAATAAAAATAAAAATAAAAATAAAAATAAGAATAAAAATAGAAATAGAAATAGAAATAAAAATAAAAATAAAAATAAAAATAAAAATAAAAATAGAAATAAAATAAAAATAAAAATAAGAATAAAAATAAAAATAAAAATAAGAATAAAAATAGAAATAGAAATAAAAATAAAAATAGAAATAGAAATAGAAATAAAAATAAGAATAAAAATAAAAATAAAAATAAAAATAGAAATAGAAATAAAAATAAGAATAAAAATAGAAATAGAAATAAAAATAAAAATAAAAATAAGAATAAAAATAAAAATAAAAATAAAAATAGAAATAAAAATAAGAATAAAAATAAAAATAAAATAACATTTAAATAAAAAAAATTTAAAATTAGAATTAAAATGAAAATAAAAAGTAATATATATTTGACAATAGTACAGGACAAACCCCTGTATACACCCAGTGCCGTAATTAGATTATAATTAGCATATTAATTCAATTATTATTGATGATGCAAAGTAATAACGCTTTAACGCGTATCCTTTATTACTAACGCTCACTGTCACCCGTATCGTTGCTACTTCAGGGCTTTCCCCCCCCAAAACGAACGTTCGTTTTCGGGCTCGAGAATTCCTTCGCTGCGAGAGGCACTCGCAGAGCCACTCTCTTCTTTAGCGGTTAAAATGTTGGGGTTTTTTTGGTGTTTTTTTTTTTTTTTTTCCCCATTCCTCTTGGTTTTTGGGGGCGCGCAAAGTTAAGCCGTTCGTTTTGCCGACAACTTTTTTTCTTCTCTTTTACAAACTCATTCTGTTAATAGCTTTTTTTTTTTTTTTTAAAAATTTAATTTATTTAAAAAAATTTAATTTATTTAAAAAATAAAATTTAAATTTTTAAAAATTTAATTTATTAAAGGCATTTGGTATCCTCCTTTATCCTATTTATCCAATCGTTGGAAAAAAATAGAAAACCGGCGAAATTCCAATGTACCGATCGGTTCGTTTTTCGTTCTGGAGTTTGCGTCGACTGAAAAGGCCCCCCCCCAAAAAAAAAAAATATCCAAAAAAAAAATCAAAACTCACCAAAAAACGTCAGCTGAGAGTACTGCTTTGCGCCTCCTTAAAAAGAAACACCTCCTTCATGACTAACGACATCAGCGATGTCACCGAAATTCTTCCAAATTGAATTGAATTGAATTTGAAATTTGAATTATTGCCCCTCCCCCCCCGTGCGTGACGCGCGATGTCAGATTTTAATCTTTCCACGACTTTCCCCAAATTCTCGGTTGCCGTTTTCTCACCCCATGGCCTTTTCCCGCTTGGCAGATGGCCAAGAAATTCAGCAATTTGGAAATTACGTTCGCCGTCCTCTTCTGCTCGGTGGTGGCCGTGGCTTGTGTCCTCATCGGGATTTAAATAGTAGAGAATTATCAAAATCTAATTAAATCGTATTAAAATGTCACAATATAATCAAATCGTATTAAAACGTCAATATAATGTATAACATTATGGATTTAAATAGTATAAAATTATCACAATATAATCAAATCGTATTAAAATGTCAATATAATGTATAACATTATGGATTTAAATTATCACAAGATAATAAAATCCTATTAAAATGTCAATATAATGTATAACATTATGGATTTAAATAGTATAAAATTATCACAATATAATCAAATCGTATTAAAATGTCAATATAATGTATAACATTATGGACTTAAATAGTACAGAATTATGACAATATAATCAAATCGTATTAAAACGTCAACATAATGTATAACATTATGGATTTAAATAGTACAGAATTATGACAATATAATCAAATTGTATTAAAACGTCAATATAATGTATAACATTATGGATTTAAATAGTAGAGAATTATCACAACATAATCAAATCGTATTAAAACGTCAATATAATGTATAACATTACAGATTTAAATAGTACAAAATTATCACAACATAATCAAATCCTATTAAAAAGTCAATATAATGTATAACATTATGGATTTAAATAGTATAAAATTATCACAATATAATCAAATCGTATTAAAATGTCAATATACTTTATAACATTATGGATTTAAATAGTATAAAATTATCACAACATAATCAAATCGTATTAAAAAGTCAATATAATGTATAACATTATGGATTTAAATAGTACAAAATTATCACAACATAATCAAATCGTATTAAAACGTCAATATAATGTGTAACATTATGGATTTAAAGAGTAGAGAATTATCACAACATAATTAAATCGTATTAAAAAGTCAATATAATGTATAACATTATGGATTTAAATAGTATAAAATTATCACAATATAATCAAATCGTATTAAAATGTCAATATACTTTATAACATTATGGATTTAAATAGTATAAAATTATCACAACATAATCAAATCGTATTAAAAAGTCAATATAATGTATAACATTATGGATTTAAATTATCACAACATAATCAAATCGTATTAAAACGTCAATATAATGTATAACATTATGGATTCAAATAGTATAAAATTATCACAATATAATCAAATCGTATTAAAACGTCAATACAATATAATAATAGAATAGAAAAATATTTAGAAGAATATATAACAATATAATAAGTAATATGTAAAATAGACAGTAAAATAGACATTTTGGTAAAAATTACGTGTGGAAATATGTAAGACAAAAATAGATTTATATCTAATATATATATATAATAAATTAGTTAAAAATACATCGATCACGTATAATTATATATAATATGTTATATATATTATACATGATACATGATATAATATAATATATATAATATAATATATAATCTATAAGACATAATATAATATATAATATATAATATATAATATATAATATATAATATATAATACATAATATATAATACATAATACATAACATATAACATATAATATATGATACATAATACATAATATGTAATATGTAATATATAATATATAATATATAATATATAACACACAATATATAATATATAATATATAATATATAATATATAATATATAATATATAATATATAATATATAATATATAATATGTAATATATAATATATAATATATAATATATAAAATAGAACATAGAATATAGAATATTATATTAATAATAAAACTTATTTATGTAAAATAACTATTAAAAATATATTTTGGTAAAAAACCACATATAAAAATATATAGTACAGAGAAATAGACTTACACATATGTATAATAAATCAGATAAAAATACATATATAGTGCATATTTTATGACTTTTCGATAGAAAATAGGTATTATAATATGCATTTGGATAGAAAGCATATAGAAAAATGTATAATTCATAAAACCAGATTCAAATTTTATCCCCCCCCCCGACCCCCCCAAACCTCCTTTGAATTCGTTGGTGAATGGGCAAAAGAGGAGGATTTCCTTATTTTTGGTAATTTAAAGCATCACTTCGAAGCCGGAAGGAAAAGCTTTGTTACGCCACAACCAAAGCGCTAAACCCTAAAAACCGGGAAGAGTTTTACTCGTTCGTTATACCGAACTGCTTGGAGACACTCTGGGGTCTCAAATTGGGGGCAAAACGAAGTTTTTTCCATCTTTAATTTGGCGAAGTTGCGGGCGGTTTTACAAACCGAGGCAGATGAGGTTTGTTGGAAGTGGTCGGAGGTTTCTGAGAGGGTGAGGAATGATTCGGAAGTGGGGGGTGGGGGTTGGGGGGAGGAGGAAATTGTTAAAAGGGTATCAAACGCTACTAATAAGACGAAGAATTGAAATTTTGAAACGACAAAGATGAATCTCTTAATTTCTCTGCCTCCTAGAATATGCCCCAAACTGTCCGGACCTGGAAATAACCGAACGCATCGACTGCATCCCCGACCAAATCGCCACCAAGGTCTGAAAACATAAGAAAAAGGAGGAAAAAAAAAAAATAATAATAATTTTTTTTTTTAGCCTAAAAGCGACAGGATAAATTACTCCCACTTAACAACAAAAGAAACGACCCTGTTTATACCAAAATAGGGTTTTCTTAACCGTTTTTCAAACGGAAACCGCCTGAGTATAGGTTTCGGTGAAGCGCTGCCACCGATAGTCCCCAATTTGATCAATTTTGGCCCGTTCGCAAGCGGGATTTTTCTCCTCGGGGGAGCGCAATGCCCGTCCTGTCGGCGGGGAAGAAAATGGGGCCAAATCCAACCAAGCGGGAAATATTTGTTTTATATTTTTGTTGCGGCGTGATGTCACGGCGCTGGGTGGGAGTCTGAGGCCACAGCTCTGACGATGGATTTCGTCTTTAATTAGTTCCCGGGAGCCGATGGCTGAGGTTAAATATTAACTTGTCGTTGAATCTTGGCACTAAAGTTATAACGTCATATAAGTGTTAAATTATTAACCTGAAATTTCATATTAGTATTAAAATTATAACTTAAAATGAGCATTAAATGATTGAGTTACAATATAATACTAGTTATAATGTAATAAGAGCGTTAAATTATTAAATTATAATTTAACGTTATTAATAAGGCTATAATGCAATACGAGCATTAAATTATTAATGTATCATTTAATATTATTATTAAGGTTATAATTTAAGATGAGCTTTAAATTATTGAGTTATAAATGAATATTGGTATTAAGTTTACAACGTCATATGAACCTTGAACTTTTAAGTTAACAATTAATATTATTATGGTTATAATGTAATATGAGCATTAAATTATAGTTTAATATTAATATTACAGTTATAATTTGAGTATTAAATTATTACTTTATCCTTTATTATTATTATTAAGGTCAACGGTTAATACGAGCTTTGAATTATTAAGTTATTATTTAATATCAGTATTAAGGTTATAATTTAATATGAGCATTAAATTATTAACTTATCATTTGATATAAATTTTAAGCGTATAATTTAATATGAGCGTTAAATTATTAACTTATCATTTGATATAAACTTTAAGCGTATAATTTAATATGAGCGTTAAATTATTAAGTTCGAATTTATCGTTAGCATTAAATATCTCTGCAATTGAGAATAAAAGTGGAGACGCGTTGCGTGGGGCGGGAAATGAGTTTAATTAATCCCTTTATTTACTTTATGTATTTATTTATGTATGATATTTACCTATTTTGTTTATTGCTTGATTTTATTCATTTGTGTCCTTGTTTATTATTGTTATTGTTGTTATTATTATAATATTATTATAATATTATTATAATAGCAATAATACGTAAATTAAAAAAAAATTCTCATTTAGCTGCTCTGTAAGTATATAAAATAGATACATAATAAATATTATTGAATATGACACAATATAAGTTGATGCGATATGATAGAATAGGATATGAAACAATATAATACATTAAATAGAATATATATGATATTATATATGTAAGTATTTTTTTGGGTGGACTTTGCTCCTTTCTTGGTGCCGGGCGTGAAGATATTGACTATAAAACTATAAAAGCACAAACTATAAAAGCTTTAAATATATATATTTAAAAGTATTTTTATATGTATAAGTATATACTAAAAAAATTAGCTATATGAAAGTATATATAGTTACATATAAACAGATATAAAATATATATAAATAGATAATAAATAGTACATAGATTACAAATAGTAAATATAATTAATATTCTAGAATACAATAGAATATATTATAGCATATTATAGCAGATTACAGCGTATTATCTTTTTAGAGCTATTGTAGACAGATATTTTCATTAATATAAAACTTATATGTATTTGGAATAGTCCAATACCACAATATAGTTGATTATATGTGTATTTTAGATATATAAAAATATATTTAATATATGTGTATTATATGTATAGGTATGTATTTTAGCTATAATATAGAACATATATATAATATATAATATATAATATAATACACAATATGTAATATGTAATTGTAAATTGTAAAACGTATAATACACAATATGTAATATGTAATGCCTACGCCCTGTGACCCATGGCCTGTTCCTATGACCTGTGACCTATAACCTGTGACCTACGCCCTGTGACCCATGGCCTGTGGCCTATGACCTGTGGCCTGTGGCCTATGACCTGTGACCCATGGCCTGTGGCCTGTTGCCTATGGCCTGTGGCTACTCCCTGTGACCCATGTCCTGTGGCCTATGGCCTGTGGCCTATGCCCTGTGACCCATTGCCTGTGGCCTATGACCTGTTACCTATGACCTGTGACCTACGCCCTGTGACCCATGGCCTATGGCCTATGACCTGTGGCCTGTTACCTATGGCCTGTGGCCTATGCCCATGACCCATTGCCTGTGACCCATGGCCTGTGACCTATGACCTGTGGCCTGTTACCTATGGCCTGTGGCTACTCCCTGTGACCCATTGCCTGTGGCTACTCCCTGTGACCCATGGCCTGTGGCCTATGACCTGTGGCCTGTTGCCTATGGCCTGTGGCCTATGCCCATGACCCATTGCCTGTGGCCTATGACCTGTGACCTATGACCTGTGACCCATGGCCTGTGGCCTATGACCTGTGGACTGTTACCTATGGCCTGTGGCCTATGCCCTGTGGCCTGTGGCCTACGCCCTGTGGCTACTCCCTGTGACCCATTGCCTGTGACCCATGACCTGTGACCCATGACCTGTGACCTACGCCCCGTGACCCATGGCCTGTGGCCTATGACCTGTGGCCTGTTACCTATGGCCTGTGGCTATGTCCTGTGACCCATTGCCTGTGACCCATGACCTGTGACCTATGACCTGTGACCTACGCCCCGTGACCCATGGCCTGTGACCTATGACCTGTGGCCTGTTACCTATGGCCTGTGGCTACTCCCTGTGACCTGTGGCCTGTGGCCTATGACCTATGGCCTGTGGCTACTCCCTGTGACCCATGGCCTGTGGCCTATGGCCTATGGCTTGTGGCCTATGACCTGTGGCCTGTTGCCTATGGCCTGTGGCTACTCCCTGTGACCCATGGCCTGTGGCCTATGACCTGTGGCCTGTGGCCTACGCCCTGTGACCCATGGCCTGTGGCCTATGACCTGTGGCCTGTTGCCTATGGCCTGTGGCTACTCCCTGTGACCCATTGCCTGTGACCCATGACCTGTGACCTGTGGCTACTCCCTGTGACTCATGGCCTGTGGCCTATGGCCTATGGCTTCTGGCCTATGACCTGTGGCCTGTTACCTATGGCCTGTGGCTACTCCCTGTGACCTGTGGCCTGTGGCCTACGCCCTGTGACCTGTGGCCTGTGGCCTATGACCTGTGGCCTGTTACCTATGGCCTGTGGCTACTTCCTGTGACCTATGACCTGTGACCTACGCCCTGTGACCCATGGCCTGTGGCCTACGCCCTGTGACCCATTGCCTGTGGCCTGTGACCTGTGACCTATGACCTGTGACCTACGCCCTGTGACCCATGGCCTGTGGCTACTCCCTGTGACCTGTGGCCTGTGGCCTATGACCTGTGGCCTGTTGCCTATGGCCTGTGGCCTACGCCCTGTGACCCATGGCCTGTGGCCTATGACCTGTGGCCTGTGGCCTATGACCTGTGGCCTGTTGCCTATGGCCTGTGGCTACTCCCTGTGACCCATTGCCTGTGACCCATGACCTGTGACCTGTGGCTACTCCCTGTGACCCATGGCCTGTGACCCATGACCTGTGACCTGTGGCTACTCCCTGTGACCCATGGCCTGTGACCCATGACCTGTGACCTGTGGCTACTCCCTGTGACTCATGGCCTGTGGCCTATGACCTGTGGCCTGTGGCCTACGCCCTGTGGCTACTCCCTGTGACCCATTGCCTGTGACCCATGACCTGTGACCCATGACCTGTGACCTATGACCTGTGACCTACGCCCCGTGACCCATGACCTGTGGCCTATGACCTGTGGCCTACACCCTGTGACCTATGCCCTGTGACCCATCGCCTATGGCTTATGACCTGTGGCCTGTTACCTATGGCCTGTGGCTACTCCCTGTGACCCATGGCCTGTGGCCTATGACCTGTGGCCTGTGGCCTACGCCCTGTGGCTACTCCCTGTGACCCATGACCTGTGACCCATGACCTGTGACCCATGACCTGTGACCTACGCCCCGTGACCCATGGCCTGTGGCCCGTGGCCTATGAACTACGGCCTGCGCCCCCGGCGCCTGTGGCCTATAACCTCTCCTCCATTATTTCTTCACGTGCCCCACGTCGCCCCTTCGGTGACACCGCTCTCTACCCCTCCCCCCCCTCTCCCCCCAGGCGCTGTGCGGGCACCGCGGCTGCTGCTGGAGCCCCCACGCCGAGAGCGGCCCCTGGTGCTTCTTCCCCCGCGGGTGCGGGTACCGCCTGAACGGCCCCCTCCGCCCCTCCCCCCAGGGTAGGTGCCCCCCATCCCCCACCTCCTCCTTCGCCACTTCCGTTCTCTCTCCGCAGCTCCGACGCGCTCCGCCTCTGCCTTTGGTTTGCTTAACCGCCCCTTTTCCTTCCTTTGGCTTTTACCGATTTCGCCTTTCTTGCTCTTTTTTCTTTCTTTCTGCTTTCCTCCGCCCGCGTTTTGCTTCATTTCCGCTTCCCTCTGGTTTTATTTTACTTTCGTTGGACTTTATTTACTTCTCCTTCCCTTTGTTTCATTTTTGTTGGACTTGAGTTTGATTTTGCTTTACTTTCTTTCCATTTTGCTCTATTTCGACTTTCTGTGATTTGTATTTTGCTTCATTGCGCCTTTCCTTTGTTTTTATTTTACTTTATTTTGACTTTGTTTATTCCTGTTTTACTTTATTCGCATTTTTATTTCACTTCCTTTCTATTTTACTTTATTTCTGCTTTCCTTTCATTTTATTTTACTTTTAAAAAATTTTACTTATTTCTATTTTCTTTGCATTTTTATTTCACTTCATTTCTATTTACTTTATTTCTACTTCCCTCTGGTTTTATTTTACTTTCGTTGGACTTTATTTCCTTCTCTTTCCCTTTGTTTCATTTTTGTTGGACTTGAGTTTGATTTTGCTTTACTTTCTTTCCATTTTGCTCTATTTCGACTTTCTGTGATTTGTATTTTGCTTCATTGCGCCTTTCCTTTGTTTTCATTTTACTTTATTTTGACTTTGTTTATTCCTGTTTTACTTTATTTTGACTTTGTTTATTCCTGTTTTACTTTATTCGCATTTTTATTTCACTTCCTTTCTATTTTACTTTATTTCTGCTTTCCTTTCATTTTATTTTACTTTTTTAAAATTTTACTTATTTCTATTTTCTTTGCATTTTTATTTCACTTCATTTCTATTTACTTTATTTCTGCTTTCCTCGATTTGTATTTTACTTTATTGCTACTTTCCCTTATTTTTATTTTATTTTAACTTACTTTATTTTTACTTTTATTTATTTCCACTTTCCTCAACTCGTATTTTACTTTATTGCTAGTTTCCTTTATTTTTATTTTATTTTAACTTACTTTTTTTTACTTTACTTTATTTTTACTTGTATTTATTTCTACTTTCCTCGATTTGTATTTTACTTTATTGGTAGTTTCCTTTATTTTAATTTTATTTTACTTTATTTTTATTTTACTTTATTTTTATTTTACTTTATTTTTACTTTATTTTATTTTTACTTTATTTTTACTTTACTCTATTTTTACTTTTATTTATTTCTACTTTCCTCAACTCGTATTTTACTTTATTGCTAGTTTCCCTTATTTTTATTTTATTTTAACTTACTTTATTTTTACTTTTATTTATTTCCACTTCCCTCAACTCGTATTTTACTTTATTGCTACTTTCCCTTATTTTTATTTTATTTTAACTTACTTTTTTTTTTACTTTACTTTATTTTTACTTTTATTTATTTCCACTTTCCTCAACTCGTATTTTACTTTATTGCTAGTTTCCCTTATTTTTATTTTATTTAAATTTACTTTATTTTTACTTTTATTTATTTCTACTTTCCTCAACTCGTATTTTACTTTATTGCTACTTTCCCTTATTTTTATTTTATTTTAACTTACTTTATTTTTACTTTTATTTATTTCTACTTCCCTCAACTCGTATTTTACTTTATTGCTAGTTTCCTTTATTTTTATTTTCTTTTAATTCACTTTATTTTTATTTTACTTTATTTTAACTTTATTTTTACTTTATTTTTACTTTAATTTTACTTTATTTTAATTTTACTTTATTTTAATTTTACTTTATTTTTACTTTATTTTTACTTTGTTTTTACTTAATTTTTACTTTAATTTTACTTTATTTTAATTTTACTTTATTTTAACTTTAATTTTACTTTATTTTAATTTTACTTTATATGAATTTGCTTTGTTTTAATTGTACTTTCTTTTAATTTGACTTTATTTTACTTTTTTTTTTTTTTTTTTTTTTTTGGCCTTTCCTTTCTGCTTATTTCACTCCGTTTCCCTTCCCTCTGGTCAGGCTTCCAGGGGACGCTGGAGCGGCTTCCCTCCCCGTCGCTTTTCGGGCAGGATCTCCCCACGGTGCTGCTGACGGGGGAATACCAGACCTCCACCCGCTTCCGCTTCAAGGTGAGTCTCCTCCCGCCGCCGGCCCCTTCCCACCCCCCGGTTCAAATTTGCCCACTGGCCCTGGGAAGTGTTAAAAAAAAGTATTAATTTCTAAATTTCGAAATTCAGTCTTTTATTCTTTAAACCCGCGCAGCTCACTGATCCGGAATCGCGAAGGTTTGAAGTCCCCCATCAGCACGTGCGACCTTTCAGCGGCCCGGCAGCCTCCAACTTAAAATATAAAGTTGATGTCCAAGAAAATCCCTTCGGCATCAAGGTGATCAGAGCAAGCAATGGAAAAGTACTGTGAGTAAATTTGGGGCTTTTTATCCCTAAATTTGGGATGCCAGCTGTTTTCTTTGAAGACCAGCATTGAGTTAGGGGCCCCCTCGGGCGTTTGAGCGGTTTCTTCTCTTCTTCTGTTGGATAAGCAGGATGGAAGGACTCTTTCCACCTGGAATTTAGGAGATGGGGAGGTCTACCTCACCAGGGTTGGGTTCTGCCGTCTTCTTCTGATGGATAAGCAGGATGGAAGGACTCTTCCTACAAAAAATTTGGGAGATTCTCACCAGTTTTTGGGTTTTGCCATCTTCTTCTGATGGATAAGAAGGATGGAAGGACTCTTCCCACACAAAATGTTGGAGATGGGGAGGTCTATCTCACCAGGGTTGGGTTTTGCCATCTTCTTCTGATGGATAAGCAGGATGGAAGGACTCTTCCTACACAAAATTTGGGAGATTGGGAGGTCTATCTCACCAGGGTTGGGTTTTGCCGTCTTCTTTTGATGGATAAGCAGGATGGAAGGACTCTTCCTATAAAAATTTGGGAGATTGGGAGGTCTACCTCACCAGGGTTGGGTTTTGCCCTCTTCTTCTGATGGATAAGAAGGATGGAAGGACTCTTCCCACACAAAATTTGGGAGATGGGGAGGTCCGTCTCACCAGGGTTGGGTTCTGCCGTCTTCTTCTGATGGATAAGCAGGATGGAAGGACTCTTCCTACAAAAAATTTGGGAGATGGGGAGGTCTACCTCACCAGGGTTGGGTTTTGCCATCTTCTTCTGATGGATAAGCAGGGTGGAAGGACTCTTCCTATAAAAATTTGGGAGATTGGGAGGTCTACCTCACCAGGGTTGGGTTCTGCCATCTTCTTCTGATGGATAAGAAGGATGGAAGGACTCTTCCTATAAAAATTGGGGAGATTGGGAGGTCTACCTCACCAGGGTTGGGTTCTGCCATCTTCTTCTGATGGATAAGCAGGATGGAAGGACCCTTTCCACGAAGAATTTGGGGGATGGGGAGGTCCGTCTCACCAGTTTTTGGGTTTTGCCATCTTCTTCTGATGGATAAGCAGGATGGAAGGACTCTTCCTACAAAAAATTTGGGAGATTGGGAGGTCTACCTCACCAGGGTTGGGTTCTGCCATCTTCTGATGGATAAGCAGGATGGAAGGACTCTTCCCACACAAGATGTTGGAGATGGGGAGGTCTATCTCACCAGGGTTGGGTTCTGCCATCTTCTTCTGATGGATAAGCAGGATGGAAGGACTCTTCCTATAAAAATTTGGGAGATTGGGAGGTCTACCTCACCAGGGTTGGGTTTTGCCATCTTCTTCTGATGGATAAGCAGGATGGAAGGACTCTTCCTATAAAAATTTGGGAGATTGGGAGGTCTACCTCACCAGGGTTGGGTTCTGCCATCTTCTTCTGATGGATAAGCAGAATGGAAGGACCCTTTCCACGTAGAATTTGGGGGATGGGGAGGTCCATCTCACCAGTTTTTGGGTTTTGCCCTCTTCTTTTGATGGATAAGCAGGATGGAAGGACTCTTCCTACAAAAAATTTGGGAGACGGGGAGGTCTACCTCACCAGTTTTTGGGTTTTGCCGTCTTCTTTTGATGGATAAAATTCCCGCGTTGGGAATTTCGGAATTTTTCGCCAGGTTCAACACCACCATCGGTCCTCTGGTCTACTCGGAGCAGTTCCTACAGCTCTCCATCCGACTTCCCAGCGGGAACATCTACGGAATGGGCGAACATGTGCATAAACGATACCGTCACGACGTCAACTGGAAAACGTGGCCCATGTTCAGTCGCGATTCGGCCCCTTCCGGAGTGAGCAATTGGGTTCCTTTCGGTTTTCCGCTTTTCGGATAAATCGAGGAAAACAGCCCCGGGGGGGTACTTTGACGCTATAGCGTTTGGGGGGGTTGTTTTCGATTGCTTTGTTTACTTCGATTTCTTTTTTATATATATATATATATTTTTTTTTTTTTTTTTCCCTGGAAGGTTTGCCAAGTGTGGCCCAAAAAAAAAAACGAAACCAAAAAAAAACCCGAAAAAAAAAAAAAGAAAAAAAAAAAACCCAAACAAACCAAAAAAAGCGAGATAGCCCGGAATAAAATTCCCCTTGGAAGAACCTTTTTCCTAAATATTTGGATTGAAATTTTTTTTTTTTTTTTTTTTTTCTGATTCGGATTCATTTGTTGCTTATCGTTTTTGTTTTTTGTTTTTTTTTTTCTTTTTTCTGATTTGGATTCATTTTTTCCTTATCTTTTTTGGTTTTTTCTTTTTTTTTTCTGATTCAGATTAATTTTTTGCTTATCGTTTTTGTTTCTTTTTTTTTTTTCTGATTCAGATTCATTTTTTGATTTTTTTTTCTTGATTCGGATTCATTTTTTTCTTATCGTTTTGATTTTTCTTTTCTGATTCGGATTCATTTTTTGCTTACCGTTTTCATTTTTTTTTTTAATTCTGATTCGGATTCATTTTTTGCTTATCGTTTTTGTTTATTTTTCTTTTTTCTGATTCGGATTCATTTTTTGCTTATAGTTTTTTTTTTTTCTGATTCGGATTCATTTTTTGCTTATCTTTTTTGATTTTTTTTTTTCCTGATTCGGATTCATTTTTTACTTATCTTTTTTTTTTTTTTTCTGATTCGGATTCATTTTTTGCTTACCGTTTTTGTTTATTTTTCTTTTTTCTGATTCAGATTCATTTTTTGCTTATCTTTTTTTTTTTTTTCTGATTTGGATTCATTTTTGCTTATCATTTTTGATTTTTTTTTTCTGATTCGGATTCATTTTTTACTTATAATTTTTGATTTTTTTTTTCTGATTCGGATTCATTTTTTGCTTATCGTTTTTGTTTATTTTTCTTTTTTCTGATTCGGATTCATTTTTTGCTTATCGTTTTTGATTTTCTTTTTTCTGCTTCGGATTCATTTTTTACTTATCTTTTTTTTTTTTCTGATTTGGATTAATTTTTTGCTTATCATTTTTTTTATTTTTTTCCTGATTCGGATTAATTTTTTACTTATCCTTTTTTTTCTTTTTTCTGATTCGGATTCATTTTTTGCTTATCGTTTTTGATTTTTTTTTCTGATTTGGATTCATTTTTTGCTTATCCTTTTTTTAATTTTTTTCCTGATTCAGATTAATTTTTTACTTATTTTTTTTTTTTCCTGATTCGGATTAATTTTTTACTTATCTTTTTTTTTTTTTTTTTCTTCGGATTCATTTTTTGCTTATCTTTTTTTTTTTTTTTTTTTTTTTCTGATTCGGATTCCCCCATGCGAGATTTTTTTTTTTTGGGGGGGGGAGGGGGGGCGGGGGGGGAACCAGAGCGCCAAACGTCCTTGCTGGGTTTCTTCATCGAATTTGGGGTCGGTGAGAAAAAGGAAATATTGGGTAGAGCTCAACGAGGTGATATTGCCAAAAAAAAACCCAACCCCAAAAAAACCCGTTCGATTTCCGACGCGGAATCGCTCGTGGGGAGCGGGAAAAGGAACGTACACGGCGGAAGAAGGAATAATAAGACTATTTTTCCCCTGGATTTTATTTGAGTCTCTACACCGCTTTGTTTGGGGTTTCCTCAAATCTCTGCTTCCCACTGCTTTTAACCCCACTTAAAGACCTTCCCCGAAAAGGGAGAAATAATGAAGTGGATGTGGCGGATTTGACTTTTTGCCGTCGCCTTTCCAAAGGTTCAACCGCAGGCGGGACACAAATTTTGGGACAGCGGAGGGAGCGTACGGCTAGCGCTTATTTTTTTTTTTATTTTTTTTATTTTTTTTATTTTTTTTAATTTTTTTATTTTTTTATTTTTTTATTTTTTTATTTTTTATTTTTTTATTTTTTTATTTTTTAATTTTTTTAAATTTATTTATTTTTTTATTTTTATTTTTTTATTTTTTTATTTTTTATTTTTTTATTTTTTTAATTTTTTTAAATGTATTTATTTTTTATTTTTTTATTTTTTTATTTTTTATTTTTTTATTTTTTTATTTTTTTAATTTTTTTAAATTTATTTATTTTTTTTATTTTTTTTTATTTTTTTTAATTTTTTTAAATTTATTTATTTATTTTTTTTTTTATTATTTTTTTTTAATAATGGGCTTTTTCCTTTCCCGTTCAGAACGTAGAGAACTTATACGGCGTTCAGACGTTCTTCTTGTGTTTGGAAGACAACAGCGGCGCTTCTTTCGGCGTTTTCTTGATGAACAGCAACGCCATGGGTAAGGGGGGCGGGGCCCGAAGGCGCCCGAAATCCCTTAAATTGGGGAGGGAAAAGGATCGGCCACACGGCGGGGAAGAGGGGGGGTGGCGTAGGGCGGAGGATGGGGAAGCAGGGAAGAGAGGAATATCGAAACGGCACATATAGAAGAGCCACTATATTGTAATAGGGATTTTATATGTAAATATATATATTTTATATCTATAAATAGATATTAATAATAGAATTCATATCGTATTAATATATTTCATTATGTATTTTATATGGGAAAATAAATATATTGAATATAAAATATATATTTATAATAAATATAAATGTTAATATATAATTAAAATAATATATATATTTAATATATAAATAAATATATTTAATACATACAAAACATAATAAATATAAATAGAATATAAAAATAAATATAGAATAAATATATATTAATAATATAATTAATACGATATTAATATATTATATTTTATATATATTCTATATAAAAAAATATATATATATAAAAAATATATATATAAAAAAAAAATATATATCTATATATAAAAATATACATCTAATATATAAAAAATATAATAAATATAAATATAATATAAAAATAAAAAAATATAATAAATATATATTAATAATATAATTAATACAATATTAATTTATTATATTTTATCCATACTTTATATATATAAATATATATATTTAATCTCTAAGTATATATATCCAATACATAGAAAATATAATAAATATAAATAGAATATAAAAATAAAGATAAATATAATAAATATATATTAATAATATAATTAATATGATATCAATATATTACATTTTATATATATTTTATATATATAAATATATGTATTTAATATATAAATATATATAAAATATATATTTAATATAAGAAATATAAAAATAATATAAAAATAAAGATAAATATAATAAATATATATTAATAATATAATTAATATAATGTTAATATATTATATCTTATATATATTCTATATAAAAAATATATATTTAATATAAATTTAATATAATAAATATAAATATAATATAAAAATAAAGATAAATATAATAAATATATATTAATAATATAATTAATATAATGTTAATATATTATATCTTATATATATTCTATATAAAAAATATATATTTAATATAAATTTAATATAATAAATATAAATATAATATAAAAATAAAGATAAATATAATAAATATATATTAATAATACAATTAAGATAATGTTAATATATTTTATATATATTCTATATATAAAAAATATATATTCAATATATAAATATATATATTTAATATAAATTTAATACAATAAATAGAAATAGAATAAAAAAATAAAGATAAATATAATGAATATATAAAAATAAAGATAAATATAATAAATATATATTAACAATATAATTAAGATAATGTAAATATATTATATTTTATATATATTCTATATATTAAAAAAATATATTTAATATATAAATATATACATTGAATATCTATTTAATATAATAAATATAAATATAATATAAAAATAAAGATAAATATAATAAATATATAAAAACAAAGATAAACACAATAAATATATATTAATAATATAATTAAGATAATGTTAATATATTATATTTTATATATATTTTAGATACAAAACTATATATATTTAAAATATCAATATATCTATTAAATATAGAAACATATCTATGTAATATAAATATAAATATAAATATAAATATAAAAATAAAATATAAAAAGATATTCTACATCTATCGAATAGATATCGATATCGATATTTAATGCATAAACCCCGATCCATTCAATACATATAAATATATAAATGTCATCGATCTCAAATATAACCCCCCCCAATCC